>NW_026556854.1:0-30572 GCF_029017545.1 Prosopis cineraria
AGAAAAAGAAGAGTTGAAGTTGCTGTACCATACGTCACGGTGCGTAGATCATCCGTCACGATTACACAGCCATCTCTGAGAGAAAGAGGACCTCTTTGTACCATGCACTGCGGCGCATGGCCATTTTTTGCACTTGATCAGACGCGAAATGACATAGAAAAAGAAAGAAAGAAAGGAGAGAAAGGAGAGGCATGTTAATGCTCTACTAGGGTTTGCTTGGAGACCACTTTGAGAGTATTTTAAAGGCTACAAACACTTAAGGTAAGTATCATACTCATTAATCTCCCTTTTCTTCCACATTTATGAGTTTATGGTTAGGATTTGATAGTTGAAGTGGAATTTTGGTCCATATAGGTTATAGGTCAGAATTGTTGACTCAAATGGAGTTAATAGGGGTAGATTAGAGTATTTAAACTTAGGTATGATGAGTTTTGATGTCTTGGGTTGTTTGGCACCATAAATACCTAAAAATTCCATTTATTATGGTGGTTGAAAGTTTGCGATTAATGGCTCATTAGTATTATTAGGAGCTAAAGGTAATTATTAAATCTAATGGTTAGGCTCTACCTCTTGTAAGGTGAAGGTTAGGCAATTTAGAAGTAGAGGTTAAGGCTTCAATTGTTGAGTTGTTATGTTGATGGAATTAAAATTGGTTACTTGTAGCCTTAGCTCTTGGTCACCTTTCGGAGTGGTAATTCAAGCTTAGATGCTAGTTAATTGAGGGGTAAACTTTAACCTCTCAAAAGTTTGAGGTAACCAGGAAAAAAAATCTACTTTGGGTAGTTATATGTTAATTGATTGTTCATTGATTGTGAATGTGAAATTGTAAACGCTTACATGCATGGGATTGGTAGTTAAAGTAAGAACTATATGTTAGCTTCTTTGAGTGCACGAAAAAGCTATGTTTAGGCTTGAAACTGCAAGTGCAAAGTTAAGAGGATTGTATTATGAATATGCCTATATTTTTTAGAAATGAATGCGATGATTTATAGAAATAGTTTTGTGTTAATAAGAAATGAATTTTGAAAAAAGGATGAGAATATACACTTGGGTAGCGCAAGGTCGTGTGCCCAATATGATTATTGTAATAGTAAGTATATGAAAGTGAAAAGTAAGAACAAGTGAGTAATGATTATGGCATGATCAGTGGTGAGAGTTCACCTAGGAATTTGAGAGTAGAGAAAATTCATATGGTATCTAGGCTGTCCTTCGGTATACAAGGGCTATAGCCTTGTCCCACTATTTGTCAAGGGACTATCTCATGCTTTGTCGAGGGAATAGAACCTAGCTATTTCCACCGATTCAATGAGAAGAGAAGAATAGTCTAGGGTATGAGACACCCTAGGGATTTAAGAATGGGAGAAACTATGGTCTGAGAGTGAGTTCTGTGATCTTTGGCTAGGTTACACCTCACGATTGGTGAGTTTGGATAGTCCAGTCACACGGAAAGATCCCTAATCAGTGTTATAACCCACGATTTTAGTCCAAGGAAAAAGGAGGATATAAGGTTGGTTGACCATTGCCTAAGTAAATATATGACGTGTCACGGCAGGTCTAAAGAGTATGGGTCTTGTAACATATATGAGAATATGACGACAATGCACTTAGTTATGTGAGTAAAGAAGTTATAGAGTGATAATGATAAAATGTGATATATGGGGACATGTTTTTATAAATTTGATCTTCTTATGCATGTATTTGTTTATAATTAATATATAACTGCATAGGGTAGGTTTAATCTTGGTTACTGAGTGGCTAGACTCACCCATCTTATTTAATATTTTTTAGGCTCTAGCTCTAGTGTTAAGAAGGAGAAGACTAAAGAGGTGAGGAATTAGTACATTCCTTCTTGTATGCCTTTAGTTTCGATGTATTTGTGTAATAGCATATAAATTGCCAATTCTAGGATGCATATTACCTCACTTGCACTATGTTGATTATTGTAAATGTTAGAAGTGTATTTTAGGCCCTTAGCCTTTGTTTATTTTGTTATATATATGTTTATCAAGCCAAAATACTAGTGCAAGTGTAGAAGTGAAGATTTGAGCATATTTTGAATGATTTGAGTTAAATGCAATGATAATTACCTCCCCATTTGTTTTTATTAATTGGGGTTGAGGGGTGAATTTTTGTTATAATGATATTTCAATGGTTATGATATATTGTACTGATTATCCTAGATCTATTGAACATGGTCCAGGTGTTAGGAAAAGGCTTTTAGCACTTGTTGAGGGTTTTGGACACCTACTTTATGTAAAAGTGTTAAAAAGTGGCTAAAATATGTTTGAGTGTCCAACTTCCTAGTGTGACTTATTTTAAAAGTAAAACCCATGCTACTAGTTAGTATAGGAAAAAATCTTTCTGTAGACACCTAAATCACATCATTCAGACATCGAATAGAGAATCATGATGAGTCGGAAGTTCCCCAATTCTATTATCAAATGACAACAGAACTAGTGAAAAATTCATGCAACATGTCGCGGCGTGTGGCACAGAGAGCAACATGCCGTGGTGCAAAGTGCGCCCATCGCAACGCATTGCTTTGTTTTTTGTACATAATTTGTTTCCAACCGTTTTTGACTTCTTTCACTCCTCTGAGGTATCTCATGATTCTAAAACCTATTTTTATTCTGATATGAAAGATTTTGCTCAATCTTAACTTGTTTCTATTTAGAAAACTTGGGATCCTTTATCTTTTAGATTAAACTTTGGTAATCACTCTTCGGAGCTAATCTCTCGATTACCATGAACTTTATTCATTAAATGTGTTTAGTGGAGTGTGAATGTTACATTTATCTTGTCCTATATTGCTTTATTTCTACATCTCATCAAGAGATATAGTATGACCAATTTCTTTCTAGGTAGGGAACTCATTCTTCAAGAAATGTGTCTTTCAATTCAAATTCACTTACAATTCCAACTTTGTTTTCACTCATTAAAATATAATCCTTTGATTGCTCAGAGTATCTAATGAAGATACATTTCTTCCCTTATGGACTTTTATTTTTCATGTTTGTAGGAATTATCATAGACATATGCAGCTAACTCCTATGGTCTAAAGATATTTAAATCTGATTTGTGTTTCGTCCATAGCTTAAAGGGTGTAGATGTGACTAAATTTGAGGGCACATGGTCATGTCTAATGGAAGCTATTAGTCAAATATCCCCAACATGAAATTTGTGGACTTGTCTGTACTATTATCAACTTAATCATGTCTAACGGCATTTTATTTCAACAACTCCATTCAATTATAGAGTGCCTAAGATATTTAACCATTTAATTATCCCTTTCTTTTTACATAGTTATTTTAATTAACTAACAAATATTAATGACCTTGATCAATTAGTGACAATTAAAAAATTTTATTCATTTGATTTTGCACCTCACTTAAGTACTATCCAAAGCATTTAAAAGCTTCAAATTTGTAAAATCGAATATGCAAAACTATATCATGAATAATCATCAATAAATTACCAAACTATGTGATTTTCCCTCACACTTATAACACCACATAAATTAAAATAGAAGAACTACATTGGATATGTTACTTTAGTTCCCTTATCCGAAAAGTTTTCTCGATGTTTTGTCAACAAGACAATTCTTGCAAAATGACATTTTCTCGTTAAAAATTGAGTCTAGCATTTCTTATTTAGCTAGTTTTACTCATTTTTTTCTAATTTATATGTCCCAATCTAGCATTTCAATTGCTCATATCAATATTATATTTAAAAAAAATAGAGAAAATCATGAAAATGATTATTCCCAACAATATCCAAAGAACTTCACAAAAAGAAAAATTGAACAAAAATAAATTATTCATTTTGTAAAGTCCGCATCTTTATAATATAAGTTTACAATAAACTCATAATACAAAAACCTCAGAATAGATTCAGGTCTATTATTAGAGTAGTCCTTTATCAACAAAAGGACCCAAGAATTTGAAATAGATCACGCCCTAAATTTTCTACTATCAAGAATCTAAAAACTAAAGAAATAGAGAGATTGATAGAAATAAAAATTTGAAATATTTATCTTTTTTTCTTTTCAATGATTCGCTTAGCCTCTCTTTTATAACCTTTTTATTCCGTTGACCCCTCTTATAGCATAATCAAGTGGATAGATGTATATTATTGTCATTTTAATTCAATCTCAAGCTAACGCTCTTACTAGAAGATACAATCCATACAATTTGTTTGAAATCCTCTTACCTTGCTTTCGTTGTGCTACTCTGATTCGGCACAGCGGCACTTGTTGTTCAAACATTCCTAGATTTGGTTTACATTTCTATCTCAACTCCAACTCATTATATAACACATGTCATTCCTTTATTCCTCAATTATATTTTTGCCAACCTCACAAAATATCCTTCCTTTGCCTGCCTATTTGGTTAGACTCTCATACGTATAAAGCTACGCTCATCACCCTTAATGCCGCAAAGCTTATAGTCCTTTCTCAATTCCATCAACCTCCACTTCTAACAACTGTTGTCCGCGCTGCAATGGTTTAGCAAAAGTTTACATTATTATTTAGAGTAAAATACCCTGACCTTCCTTCCATCTTACCTTAATTATATATACCTCCCTTTGATATTTTAGAAACCTATAGGAATTTTTCATAGTATAAATAGTTACAAAACACAAACATCTCCTCTATTTGTAAGATTTCATTTTCCATCCACCCACCTGTTACTTGACTATTAAGTTACATATGTTAGACTAAAATACTCTTTTTTCAATATAGATGTTATCTAAAAATAATTAAAATTACCAAAAAAATTAATGCATATAAATTTTTTTTACTTTTTTATTTATATTTTAATTTTTAGTTATATAAACATATTTATTTAGTAACATTTTCTAAAATTTCAATACATAAATTGGAAAAAATAATATTTTAAAGCTTAGGATTTAATACACTAAATTACACAATATAAATTATTTTTTAATTTTATTAATCAAACACAAAATTTAAAATTATTTATTTAAATATTGACATAATTATTTAAATTTTTAAAATTGGGGGAGAGAGTATACCATTAAATTATAAGGATAAAATAATAATTTAAAAATTTAAACATAATTATAATAAAAAATTAAATTTTTTTAAATTTGTTAGCGAAATATTCCTAACAATGTTGATAATTAGACTAAAGTATAAATTTTGAAGATAAAAAAATGTCTTTTAATCTAAGCAGAACTGAAAGGAGATCACTTTATTTTACTATATTATTTAATATATCCACATTGAAAAATGCAATTTGTCCTCATTACGTTAGCATTTATATAAGTCCGGTACTTATGATTTTTTTGATCTCTACAATTAATGCCACGGGAAGACTTTGCTCCTTTCGTTTTGGAAATTTCATTCGACCGTTTACTTGGCAATTAAATTGGAATTTCTCACATTCTAAATTGTTTAGTTATTATTTCCCCAATATGATCTCAAAAGCAAAACACCAAATATTAAGTCTTTTGTAATTAGATTCCCCCACACTGCATCCGCTGAACAAAGGTCAATGTTTAATTTGAATAGCTAATCAGTCTCGTAAATACTTTAGTTTATAAAATTATTATATAATTTAGAAATGCAAAAAGATACGCATGTTCACAAATACATGGCTTGTGAATCCATAATTTCATAAAATATTTTCTATGAAAAAGAAAATCTTTAAATGTTAATAAAACAAAATTGTAATTCTATAAAAATACTTGCCTATCTATGTTCTTGAAAAAAAAAATTGGGAATAAAAGTCAATTAATTAAAATAAAACATAACAAACGAGGAAGGGGACGGGGCTTTACCAACAGTGGCATCACGTGGGAAAGTTTGAACAAGAGAATAAAGATAATTTATTTGTCATAAAAAGTCCATGCTTCTAAATTCAGATTTGTATAATGAACTAGTTGCTGCCTCACATGCATGATTGCCCTTAGTTATCAAGAGATAACACCATACTAACAGGTCCTCGTCCTAAGAAATCTACCCTTACTAATAAAATCTAACTTTCTCTTAAAATTTTATTACTTTTGAAGTGAAGTTTACTTTGTTAATTATGTTTCTCTAGTATTGAGCTAATCAATATTGTTGCTTGTCCCTTCAACCTGACTACTTCTGAAATGCTTCTCTTTCTAAATTGACCTCTTTATACCAAAAGAAAATCAAGTCTAATATGAAGTTAACATATAAATTCTACTATCTTAATAGTTCAAGGGAAAGTAGTTTGGGAATAATACATGATATGCAACCCAACTACTGAGTCGATAACAATTTGGTTTTGATATCAAAACATATCCCCTTGCCCTTACCATATTCCCCACCACCGGTGAGTTAATTTTAACATTAATCAAAATTAAGATTGCGATTGACCATTAATTACTTTATTAGTTAATTAGTTCCATTCAGATAATTCCATTTGTATAAGATATTGATTCCGTAGCACTCATGACTCAACCTCATCCATGCGTTGTTCCAATGACCATGATTGTGTCACATCATCCCCTCAACTCTAATGAAAATGGAGAATCTGCTGGCATGATGCCTTTCAGGAAAAATAAAAAAAACGATGAAAGATAATAGGTTGGCAAGTAAGCTAGTGACTTTACGTACACACACACATATGCACACCAAATTTTAGGTAGATTTATATGAATATAGCATTTTGGTTGATTTTCTCCGAATGTGGTCAAAATTTGTGTGGTTTTATATAAATAACAGTACACCTACCACAAATCAACAAAGGTTGGTTTAATTGGTAAGGAGTTAGCTCTAACTCACAAGATCATGGTATCAAATATTACCACCAGTGTGAGAACTTTGTTAGTGTGTGGGCAATCTCTAAGTATTTATGTAAATGTTTCTTTAGCTTTAGAGGCGTGTTCTGGTTTTGTGAGCTTCCGAAACACAACTCACCTAAATTTTGCGTTATGATAACAGGACACCCACCACGCACATGAGCTTATAAACAGGCTCAAGAGGATGTGCTTGACCACATCATTCACATTCACAATATATAAAATAATCAATGAGGCCATCGATGCAGAATACCGTGGGAGCAACACGTGGTTCATCTTTTACTTGTGTCATGGAGCTTGATCAGCAAGCAGTGTCTTCCATACCTCAACGATACGTTCTTCCATCCTCACAGCGATCAAACCTAATGTTCAGATCTCCAACACCATTCCCATTACAGATTTATCTTCTTTGCAGGATCAGTCTCTTAGATCTCAAACCTTGCACGATATTCAAGCTGCCTGCCAAGAACTTGGTGTCTTTCTGGTAATCGCCAACGCTTTGTTAATTTAGTTTCCACTTCGAAACACTCTATATTTACTTTTCTCTAATTTGTTTGTTGCTTAGAATGATCTTAGCATGCTTATCAGTTTTCGTATGTATTCATGCCATGGCATATAGCCCCCAGCTAGAATGACCTACGATCCTATTTGATTTTTAGAAAAGAATAGAATGGAATGGATTGAAAAAATCAAGACAAAAATAAACTAAATCACCCTTTATCCTTTAGTAAGCATGGTAAAACTTATTAATATATATATAAATAGAGAAATTATCACACCCTGCAAAAATATCATAAATCATAATTTTCAACCCCATGAACTAAATTACCTTTTCAAAACTAGATTGTAATTTCAAGTTGGGGTGTAAAGACAATAATATCCCTATTAATTTACCTTTCATTTATAACTGTAACTTCACAATTTATAAGTAAAAATTTATAATTCACAAATCAAATTTCTTGGTTAACGCTTGATATAACATGAAGTCCTCACTTCAGGTTATAATTATACTGTGAATTTTCAATTTTACATCCCACTTAGATCAATTATAGCCTTAAGAAGGTATAATTAACTCAATATCATACCAAGCACTAAACAAGAAATTTAACTTGTGAATTATGAATATTTACTTGTAAATTGTAACAGAGAGCTAAAAATTAACTATTAAGAACTTTATTAATTAAGTCTAACATTAAACAATCCCTAAGATAAATAAATAAATCCAAAATAGGTCTTTTACAAGAGACTTATTTTTATATATAAATCCGGCGAATTTGAAAATCTAGAGTCAAATCCTTTGAACCTTGAATATAATTAGTAGTTGAATTACAAAGATAATACTGTCTCTATTAATTTGACTCACTTATAACTACAACTTCAAGATTTATAGCTAAAATTTGCAATTCACAAGCCAAATTTTTTTATTTAATGCTTGATATAATATAAAGTTTTCATGAAATTAATTATTTTTATTTAAGAAAATAATTGGTCTAATTGACATGTAAGGACTCATAATAAGTCTCTTGTAAAAGACTCATAATTTTCCTCTTATAAAACCGCCCAGGCAGCAATTATGAAACCGCCACCGTTTGCCGCCATTAAAGGATAAAATACCGTCATCATTTGCTTCAATTCCTTTGACGGGGGAAGGGGGGGAAAAACCTACACTAGAAGCACAACAGCCCATAAAGTTTCTGGCCACAAACAACAGCCCATTAATGATGAGGAGTTATAGAGTTCCCGGGCATTAAATTCTTGCGCACAGAGAAACTCACTGTTAAGCATCGAGACATTGAATCTCTCGAACAAGTGGCTGAAAAAATACCTTCAATTTGTGATTATGTTATTGCCGGGCCCAGAAAGTTAACAGCGGGAACGAATATGTCATTCCGTCTGACTATACATATACATTGACGGATCCAAATACTGATATTTTCACATCTATAGTTTTTATATTTATCAGATAGCTTGTACGTGTAGCTTTACTTTTGCTTTCAGTCTTGTAATTTTTAACACTTTATAATCCTTTAACATTAATCAAATACTTATTATTCTCAACTCTTGTGTATCTTTTATATTCGGGTAAATTATGGTAAGGAAATTCGAGGATCTTTTGCCATCAATTGAGACTTCACATCTCTGATACACCTGATAATTTATTATTCCTGACAAACAAAATTAGAACTTGCATCTCATGTAATTATATGATTTTGAGTGTTCAACTCACTTTAAGTGTTTAAATCAATTGATATATAACTGCATAGGATAAGTATATTTTGATTATTGAGTGACTAGACTCACCTCTCTATTTCAATATTTTACAATTTCTAACTCAGTGTGAAAAGGAAAAAGCTTACAGAGGCTTAGGAATCTTGAATTCCTACTATAGAGCCTCTTTTTTCATTTATTTTGTGCAATAGTTTAAACATTATCAATTAGGATATATTTTATTTACACTTGCACTATATTGTTGTTTATAATGTCTAGAATGTATTTTGGGTCCTAAAATGTTATTTATGATAAATTGTGAATGTTGATAAGATTAAAATATTAGTGCAAGTATAGTAAAGTTGTTTTAAACATGCTATGGATGATTTTCGATGAAATGTAATGTTAAAACCTTCATCTTCTGTTTTTTATATTACAGGGTTCGAGGAGTAAAAATGTGATATAGTAGTATATAAGTGCATGTAGTGTGTTGTACTATTAGTCATAGATCCAATGAATATAGTCTAGATATTAGGAATGTCTTTTGGCACTTGTATTAGGGGTTATGGACACCCATTTGTTAAGAAAGTTGTGAAAAATTGTGACAATATGATTGGGTGTCCAACTTTTCGGTGTGACTTAATTTGAAAGTAAAACTCATGTTATTAGCTAGTTTATGAAAAAAAACTTTCCATAAACTCCTAAATCATTTCATTCAGATGTTGGACAATGAAATGGGACACGTCAAAAATTGCTTGGATCTACTATCAAATGACAGCAAAAATACTATCGTGAATGTGCAATATGCTGTGGTGTATGGTACCTGCACCGTAGTGCATGACATAGAAAGTCAAGAATCGTGACACATTGTGCGCTAACCATGATGCACTGCTATGTTTTTTATCTTTAAAGATTTTTCAACATATTTTATATTCTTTCACTCTCCTAAAGTATCACATACTTTTGAAATGTTATTTTACTCTGATTATAGGTATAATGAATGATTTTGACTTATTATAATATATGAAAACTTGGGATCAAACATTTTAAATTGCAAAATTGGTAATCTTTTTATGGATTAATATCTTAGTTATCTTGGATTTTGGAAATTATGGTGATTGGTAAATAGAGATTCTACACATCAGGTTGATCTAAATAGCCGCATCTACTTGCATTTATTAAAAGTGGTCCAAAGTCTTGGTTTATAGTTGCAGCTAAATAGCGCACTACTGCCACATCTAGGAGAGAGACATCTATGAGCATTCCTCTCTGACCCCCCGTAAGCTTCAGAATTGGCAAAGGTAACTACTTCTACGTGGTCTTTGGATAAATAGGTTTGGATTTGGATATTAAACTTTAAAATTATGTATATAATATCTTTTGTTTGGATAGTGTAAAAAATTTATACTAATAAACACAAGTTGCCTTGCTTATATGATTTGCCCCAATGTTTAGGTAATCTTGAAATATGATTGTTTAGATTTGAAATAATAGGGTAAATAATTAGTTTGGCCAAAAAAGATTAAAATTAATTTGGAAAACGAATTTCTCAATTTTATTTAAAATATAACCATTCCATAAAGGAGTTAAACTAAATTTGTGACTTACCAAGGTTATAAAATTTTTTCTTAATAAATTAGATAATCAAAAACCAACATCAGTAGAAAAGATTGATTTAATTAAGGCTACCAAGGTTACTAATGTATGACCTTAATATTTAAAAATAATAAATGCATCCGGTAGAAAAAATTGGATAATAATTATTTGATTTCACAAAATCTGAACTTCACCAAACTCATAGATACGCGTGGCATAACTCAAATCAATAGCACAAATTTTTATTTTACAATAACTGTCTCAATAATAAAATATTTATTTGAAATAATTAATCATAAATAAATAATAAATAATTAAATAAAATAATCTCAATTTGCAAAGGAGTCCTAAATTAGCAAAAACATTATACTTTCAAACTAAAATAGAATGGGCTTAAGGCTTTGCTCATGCTAAGCCTCAAGCTTTGGTTACTTCCCCCTTGTGCTGCATTAGGCTCACATGAAATATTTGTTAATTATATAATGAGATTCAAAAATCCTAAAACCCACAAAATGTTTATAGAGTATACTAGGGCGAATAAAGGCCCATTTGAATTTCAGTTGAGTATAATTAATTATGAAAATAATTGGTTAATATGATTGATTTTAATTATAATTGATGATGTTATAACGCAATTCGTTTAGATACTGAAATTGATTTTAGCTGTATAAATTACCATAAATGATATTGCTTTTTAAAATTAAATTATTGATAAAGTTGTATTTAATATTATTAAATTTGTTAAACTTTATTTAAAAAGTAAAATATATTATTTAATAGTAAAATTGAATTTATAAGCAATCTCCCAGAGCTTATTTCAAAATATGATTCTGGCTCAATAATCAATTAGATAAATTTGTTGTTTGGATAATTTTTGTTAAAATTAATTATTTTGGCTCAAATAATCGACTATTATGCTATCCAAACAGGCTGTAAAGTCAGTTGAGTGGACCGAATTTCACAAATACAAGTTAATTCAATATACATAAATAAAAAATCATGTGTACATGCATGAAATTCCATCCCAAACTTCTTGGACTGAACTCATGAGCTATCACAATTTATAGGATTCATTCATGTAACTAGACTTCACCAAGATCATCAATGGCAAGCTGTAGCAAGACTAAAGGATCAAGGCTCACCACCGAACCACAAGCTCCCTTTCTTTACAACTCCTCAGAGAGGTGTCCTGTCCCAAGAGCTCTCTCCATGTAAGATACCAAAATCCTAAGAATGGAAAACCACAGTTCACAAGGTGGAAACAGATCACGTGATCAAAATCATGGAACCTCCACCTATGCAAGCCAGTCATAATATCATTTCCCAAAAAAATTTAATCACGCCATCATTCATAGAACATATATACATGTACGAGTCCCACTCAATAATTTATAAAATTCTATAATATCAGTGCAAGCTATTATACTTAGTTATACATATAAAATATTTTTCTCTAATTAAATGAATATTTTAGGCATAAATAAAAATTCCGACCATACAATCAAGTGTACAAAGTAAATAAATGTGGTTAGCTCTTTTCTCAAAAACTAGCAAAAACAACACGTGGTCTCCTTAATAACATGATTAAGTCAATCTACACCACCCATAAGAATTCTTTATATATATATATATATAATTGTTTGTAATTAATTTTTTATAACTCTAAAGCATCAATTTAATTTTAAACCTATGTCTATTTCAAATCCTTACTCAAAGCATTAAATCTTACTCTAAAAGTCTTCAAATTTGGTATAAAATTCATACTAAGATATTAATCATCCTAAAACCTCGAAGTAGATCCAGGTATATATTACTAGAGTAGTCCTTTATCAGCCAAAAGACCCAAAAATTTGAAATAGATCACGTTTTAAATTTTCTACTTCCAAGAATCTAGAAACTAAGGAAATAGATAGAAATTAAAATTTAAAACACCTATCTCATCTTAGAAAGCTTCATCTCACTCCAGAAAAATTATATTATAAAGCCTAGACCTCAAAATTCTATCCCTCACACTCACTCTCGGCCGCGCCGCAGAGGAAGAGGAATTGAAAGTGTGCATGTTTGCGTGTGTTCTAGGGTATATTAAATTTTCTTAGGCCCACACCCAATTCCTTCATCTTTTATTATTTTAACATATATATATAATATATTATTATATATATAAATTTATATTTTTTTTTGAATTATGTAGCTTGTTAAGTCATGATAGATTTAAAATATTTGACTTTATTTTTAAATTAAATAGAAATTTCATATTTATTTTTTATATTTAGATTATTATATACATATATAATTTTTTAAATTTAATTATTATGTCACTAATTTCAACCATACAAACTGTGAACCACTGACCTTTCTAATTTAATATCCAGTTTGACTTTGAAAACATTAGTTTTCCTCAATTATATTTTTGCTAACCTCACAACATATGCTTCCTTAGCTTTACCTATTTGGTTAGATTCTCATACGTATAAAGCTACGCACATCACCCTTAATCCCGCAAAGCTTATAATCCCTTTCTCAATTCCATCAACCTCTACTTCTAACAACTATTGTCCTAGCTGCAATGGTTTAGCAAAAGTTTATATCATTATTTAGAGTAAAATACTCTGATCTCTCCTCTTTCTTAATTACAGATACCTCCCTTATATTTTAAAAACCTATAGGATCTTTCCGAAGTGTAGATAGTTGCAAAATGCAAACATTTTTTCTATTTTTAAGATTTCATTTCCATCCACCCACTTATTAGTTGACCATTAAGTTATATTTGTTGGACTAAGATACTCTTCTTTAAATACAAATGTTATCTAAAGATCATTCAAATTACCAACAAAATTAATGCATATATTTTTCTACTTTTTTATTTATATTTTAATTTGTAAGTTATGTAAACATATTTATATAGTAACATTTTCTAAAATTTCAATACATAACTTGGCAAAAATAATATTATAAAGGAACAGTTAAAAAATTAATGAAGTAATAGGATTTACTACAATACATTACATGGTATAACTTAATTTTTTAATTTTATTAATTTAACACAAAATTTAAAATTATTTATTTAAATATCGACATAGTTATTTAATTTTTTAAAAATTGATTGGAGAGAGAGAGTATACAATTCAATTATAAAGGTAAAATAATAAATTTAAAAGTTTCAACATAATTTCAATTAAAAAATTAAAAATTTTAGAATCTTTAACGGAAGATTACTAACAATGTTAACAATTGGACTAAAATGTAGATTTTAAAAATAGAGGAAAGGTCTCTGTGATTTAAGCAAAACAGAAGTGATACCACTATATTTTACTATATTATTTAACATATCTATATTGAAAAGGCAATTTGTCCTCATTATGTTAGCATGTCACGTGAGTACTTATGATTTTTCTGATCTCTACAACTAATGCCACGGGAAAACTTTGCTCCTTTCGTTTTAGAAATTTCATTCAACCGTTTATTTTGCAATTAAATTGGAATTTCTCACATTCTAAATTATTTAGTTATTATTTCCCCTCTATAATCTCAAAAGCAAAACACCAAATGCTAGGCGATTGTTCTAATTAGATTCCCCCACATGCCATCCTCCAAACATGACTCCACTTCAGCCTTCCATTCATAGCTTGCTTTGTTTGTAAAAATTTGTGGAGAAAATAAAATTTTTGCACAATTTTTTTTAGCCAGATAATTTCCAAACATTTAAGAATGATTCAAAGGTCAATGTTTAATTTGAATAGCTAAACAGTCTCATAAATACTTTAATTTATAAAATTATTATATAATTTAGAAATGTAAAAAGATATTCATGTTCACAAAATACATGGCTTGTCAATCCATAATTTCATCAAATATTTTCTATGAAAAAGAAAATCGTTGAATGTTAATAAAACAAAATTGTAATTCTATAAAAATGTTTGCCGATGTATGTTATTCAAATTTTTTTTTGAATAAAAGTCAATTAATTAAAATAAAACATAAAAAACAAAGAAAAGGAAAAAAAAAGGTTTTCCCAACAGTGGCATCACGTGGGAAAGTTTGAACTTGAGAATAAAGATAAATTTATTTGTGATAAAAAGTCCATGCTTCCAAAAATCAGATTTTTGTATAATAAACAAGTTGCTGCCTCACTATACTAACAGGTCCTCGTCCTAAATAATCTACGCCTACTAATAAAATCTAACTTTCTCTTAACAAATTTATTACTTTCGAAATTTACTTTGTTAATTATGTTTCTTTAGTATTGAGCTAATCAATCTTGTTGCTTGTCCCTTCTAACCTGATTTACTTTCGAAATGCTTCTTTCTAAATTGACGTGTTTCTACCAAAAAGAAAATCAAGTCTAATAGAAAGTTAAAATATAAATTCTACTATCTAAATAGTTCAATGGGAAGTAGTTTGGGAATAATGTTTGCCAGTACTAATGCATGATGCAACTCAACTACAAAGTCAAAAACAACTTGGCTTTGATACCAAAATATATCCCCTTGCCCTTACCATAATCCCCACCATCAGTGAGTTAATCTTAATATGAATCAAAATTAAGATTGTAATTGACCATTAATTACTTTATTAATTAGTTCCATTGAGATAATTCCATCTTGATCTTCCGTAGCACTCATGACTCAACCTCATCCATGCGCTGCTCAAATGACCACGATCATTGTGCCACATCATCCCCCCAACTCTAATGAAAATGGAGAATCTGTTGGCATGATGCCTTTCATGAAAAAGAAAAAATAATGAAAGATAATAGGTTGGCAAGAATGCTAGTGATTATATATATATATATATATCACAACAAATTCTGGGTAAATTTATATGAATATAGCGTCTTGGTTGATTTTCTTTGAATGTGGTCATATATAAATAACAATACACCTACCATGAATCAACAAAGGTTAGTTTAGTTGGTAAAAAGTTGGCCTATAACCCACAAGATTGTGGTATCAATATTGCCACCGGTGTGAGAACTTTGTTAGTATGAATGATTTGTAAGTATCTCTGTAAATGTTTATTAAATCTAAAGGCATGTCTTGATCTTAAGATCTTTTAGGATTCAACTCATCTAAACTTATTCCCGATCATAATAATACACCCACCATGCACATGAGCTTATAAATAGGCTCAAGAGTATGTGCTTAACCATATCATTCACAATATATAAAACAATCAGTGAGGCCATCGATGGAGAATACTGTGGGAGCAACGCGTGATTCGTCTTTTACTTGTGTTATGGAGCTTGATCGGCAAGGAGTGTCTTCAATACCTCAACGCTACGTTCTTCCATCCTCACAACAACCAAACCCTCATGTTCAGATCTCCAACACAATTCCCATTATAGACTTATCTTCCTTGCAGGATCAGTCTCTTAGATCTCAAACCTTGCATGATATTCGAGCTGCTTGCCAAGAGCTTGGTGTCTTTCTGGTAATCGCCAACGCTTTGTTAATTTAGTTTCCACGTTAAAAAGCTGTATGTTTACTATTCTCTAATTTGTTTGTTGCTTGGAATGATCTTAGCTTGCTTATTAGTGTTCATATGTATTCATGCAATGGCATGGCCACCAACTAGAATAACCTACGTTGTCAAAGCATTCCAAGTTCTTTGCTTCCTATCACAAGTCTCGCATGGAGAAATCTTATAAAGTGACATGGGGTTTAAGTGTGAAAGGCTTTTCCCTTCTAATAGGCTAATCTTTTTGGGATGTTGATCTCCCTTTAGATTTGTACTCATTATATTGGTGCTATCATTAAAAGTCCTCTAAGATGGAATGCTCCCCTACCAATGCATTTTTATATCCCACAATTTCAACATATCACATAGCCCCATTCATCTTTGATGCAAGAGCACTCAAACATTGAGCTCTTACGCACTCTTTTAAAGGTAGCTGCTTATTGGCAAACTTCCTAACTGCCTCTGTAGCCCTACCTCCTCTAGCACTAAGCAATCATTTAGGGGCCTTATGGTTATCCTGGCTGTTTCCCTCTCGATGATGAAGCTTACCCCCCATTGTCTCACTTGCCAACTTTGACCCCTCTTATTTTAAGGTCATATCTAGTATTTAGAGCTTGTCTCGATTTGGTACCGTTTCGCAGCCCACATCAAGATAGAGAGAGGGCTGCCTGATGGTCCTGACTGACTAGGAGACCGAGTGATGTGTCATGGAGTAGAGCTATCAATGTAGGGGCATCAACACTAAAATTGGGTGGCATTGTTGTGAGTCCCATATGAGGAAGTCTCATAAGTAAAGATAGGCTTATAAGTGTGAGGGGTTCTTCCTCCTGATAGACTAGTTTTTTTGAGATGAGTTATCCTTTGGACTTGTTCTCATTATCAAATTCCTACACTTGTATTTCACTATTCATGGCTCAAATACACGATTAGACTGACTTGATTTTATTGTGTTTTAAGGTAATTAATCATGGGATTGATCAATCTATAATGGACGATGCCCTGGAAGCTGCAACAGAGTTCTTCGACTTGCACAGTGAGGAAAAGATGAAGTTATACTCTGAAGATGTTAACAAACCGGTGAGGTACGATACAAGCTTTAATCATGAAAAGGATAAAATTCTTTGTTGGAGAGACTTCATCAAACTCTACTCTCATCCCCTGTCTGATTGGATCCATTTGTGGCCTTCAAATCCACCAAATTACAGGTTTGTAGTTATATTAATCAATCAAATAATAGTATTATTCTCACAAATGAAATTAAACCCAGTTCCATGCTTGCAACTTCAATCGTTTGCCTTTTAAAGTGTTGTCAGCCCCTTCGTTGTTCAGATTTGACTTCCATCTTTCTGTTTTCGTAATAGTACTTTTTCAACACAACTCAAAATATTGGGCATGGGGCCGGGCCTCTAATGCCCATCTCTTTAATGCTTCTTGTAATACCGTTCCAATGTTCCAATAGTTTTTATCCCTTTTCTTTTAATAATTAGATTTTATATAAAATGAGAGATATTTTCATATCTTATGGTAATAAGACAGTACAATTTTAAATTTTTTATGTTTTTTTAAAAAAAAACTAAATACAAAATGCCAATTTTTTTGCATATTTATTCTTAAATTTCGTGAAAAAACTATACCATTTCATTATCATAAGATATTAAATGCATCTCATTTTATACGGAATATTCTAATGATCAAGTGGGGAAAAAAAGAAAAAATCAATTTCTAGAATGGAGCATAACAAGGGAGATTAGAAGTCCCAAACCCCTGAAAATCAAGTCTAATAGAAGAAGATTGTTTGTATTTCAAGGTTAAATTATAACGACTTCATCATATATAAAGCTTTTCATTATATGTGCAAAGGGACAAAATGGGAAAATTTGCAAAGGCCACGCTAGTGCTACAAAAGCACCTGAGGGAAACAGTTTTTGAAAGCATAGGGCTAAACCCTAATTACTTGGAAGAAGAACTCGACGTCCAAGGCTCCCAAGTCCTGGCTCTAAACTGTTACCCAGCTTGCCCAGAACCAGAACAGACCTTAGGAATCCTGCCTCATTCCGATTTCGGGTTGCTCACGGTGTTGCTCCTGACCGGACCGGGGCTCGAATTCGAGGACAGTGCCCACAACTGGGCTAGGGTTCCATTTGTTGAAGGAGCTTTGGTGGTGCAACTGGGAGATCAAATGGAAATAGTAAGTAATGGACTGTGCAAGAGTGTGATTCACCGAGTAACTGTGAATCGTAAAGTGAAGAGGCTCTCTATCGGAAGCTTTCATGGCTTTGGAAAAACCTCAAAGGTAGGTCCAGCACCAAAACTTGTGGATGATCACAGACCCAAGTTCTACAGGGAGTTCAGCTTTCAAGAATATCTCGATTTCATATCTTCCAAGTCCCATGACATTTCAGAGGGAAGGTTCATCGACACCGTCAGAGTGAAGCCCTAGACGACATGATATCAATTCTAATGAGACACGGAACACTTCAATCCTATAGGCTTAATATACAATATATATTATATATATAATATTATAATATGATTATGAGCAGAATAAAAGGTTGTTAGTGTTGTATGTTTCTATAAAAGACCAAAGCAAAGTGCTCAATGAGGTCACATAAGGGAAGGATTAATTATTCGAACAACATGGTTTTGAGTTTAGGATCTTGCAAATCTTTTTTAATATAAAAATATAAAAAAATTATTGTATAAATTCAATGCACCACATCATTTCTATGTTACCCATAAAAACATTTCATATTAAATGACTATAAATATAAATTAATTTTATCATCAAGGATGGTAGAAAAATAAAAGGCAAAAAATTGAAGAGCAACTCTATTTTACAAATAAATTAAAGTCATTAAAAAGTAATGACACGTTATATTTTATTTGATTGAACTAATATAATTTTATTAAAAAAAGTATGAATGAGGTAATATTTCTAATTGATGGAAGAATTTCTCCAAAAATCTGTCGCCTTTTTGATAAATGGCTTCAAGAATTTCAGGCTTGGCCCAAACTCCAAAAATATCCATGCTGACGGGGATTAGAGAAATGTACGTTCTTCAAGTTCTATTCATCTTCCTTTTGACCCAAAAAAAAAAAAAAACTCTTCTTACATTTTTTCTTTTTTTTTAGGCCCAATTTCTAAGAAGCCAGGACCTGCCTAAGTATTTATTTATTTATTTTTGGGGAAATCCTAACGCTGGCATAATAAAGCTTAAGTTGGTAACATATTTTCAAATTAAGATTCATGCAACCAATAAAAGCAAAGGATTTTTTGTTAAGGTTTGAAGCATGCTAACCATCATAATGACAATTATATACAGGTTAATTAATATTATTTATATTTGCGTTTTGACTTCACATTTTCACCGAAGGACAGAAATTAAAATTGTATTCCAATTATTTTAGCATTAAATCATTGTTTAATTCATCAATATATTCTCTCTAGTTCACTTTATAAGTTGCTTCAAATATGTTTCACTAGAACTAAAAAAATTTTAAATCTCATTAAATCTGTTTCAAAATTAATAAATTTTCACTTCTACTATAATGACAAAAAAAGGTAGGAATATAAAGATAAACATAGAAAATAATAAATTTTTTTACAAATAAGATCAAAATTAATTTTCTTTCTCCACCCAATAAATAAAATTAGAGGAGCACATGTGTGTGTCAATATATTTATCATATAATATGTCGATATATATATTATTATACAATATTCATATTCAAAATCACAACATCATGTAAAATTTATATAGAAAGTCACATTATCTATATAAGTGATCAAATAATCTTTCAAGACCACAATATAAGTCACTTTTTAGAAGTATCCTTTTGATTTAAAATATTGGGCATTAGAAAAATTTTATATTTTTTTACTATTTATACTCTTTCTTTTTTTATTCCTCATCTTCAAATGCTCTATATTTAAAAATTATGCATGTGTTGCTCGAAAAATGCAAGAGTATAATGTATAAATATGAACATTTAAAAAATGTTTAACTAACATTTTTTGTAAAATATGAATTAATTACTAATAACATATATGGTGATCCTGAAGGTAGAGTCGGGAAAACATATTGAACTGTGAGTTAGCTCGTTCAACTCTTCAATTTTAGTATGTTAGGTTGAAAAAATTAACTTATTTTTTAAAACAAAAATGGTGGGTTAAAATGGGCTAGCCTGTGGGTTAATTTATTTTTTCAATTATAATATATCTTCTTATAAATCTACAATAATGATAATATTTCTCTTCTTTACATTTGAAAGATAATGTAAATCTTTCTTACAATTTACAAATGAAATTTTTATTATAGTTTATAAATCAGTTACTTATTAGTTTTTATAGAAATATTTTGAACATATATTATTTGTTAATCTCATAAGATCTATTGATTAAAACCACAAACATAAATTCATTGAGAAAAATAATATGGATTTATATTCAAATTTTATTTTAAAAAATAATATGAAAAAAATTATTGTCTATATATATATATATATGATACGTTGATTATACATTTTTGAATCATTTTAAAAAATAAAATTACATTTTGCAGGCTAGCCCGCAGGCTTGCTACCCTGCCAATGTGTGGGTTGGGTTTCCTAGTTTGTTTATTTTGACAGGCTGGCCCAACCCAACCCTCTAAAATGCTAACCTTGCAAGCTAACCTATAACCCATTTTCACAACTCTACTTGAAGGAGTAATATATTTCATCTTAGACTTCATGCGAAATACGGTGCCCAATATCTACTCATTTCAAAAAACAATGAAAAACAAAGAATTGATTATTACTTTAAGGTTAATGTGTAGGTGTGTACTTATGGATCCACATCAAGAGTATGCGTGGATTCGAAATCTTGTTGGCAAGAAGATGATTCATATCTTTCAACAACTTGTATTTGAACCTTGTTGATGTTCTGAGAACCTTGTTGATCGTGAATAATTTGTAAGTATTATAGAATTCACCCACTTAAATTTTTGTCATTGACAGCGATTAATAGAAGAAAAATCATAAATAGGTCTCGTGTATAAAATTTATTTATAAATAAGTTTTATAATATTTGAAAATTACAATCGCATCTTTTAAAATTTAAAGTTGAAATGCGAAAACAATAATATCCCAATTAATTTGGCCTTAATTAACAAATGTAACTTTATAATTTACAAGTAATTAAAAATTTGTAATTCACAAATGTAATTTCTTGGTTAACGGTTGGTATAACATGAAATCCCCACTCAAGGCTATAATTACATTGTAAATTATCAATTTTACATTCCAATTAGACCAATTATAGCTTCAAGATAATTGACTCAATATTATATCAAATATTAAATAAAAAATTTAACTTGTGAATTATAAATATTACTTGTAAATTGTAAAGTTGTAATTGTAAGTGAAAGCAAAATTAACTGTCAAGAATTGTGTTAATTAAGTCTAACTTTAAACAAACAATAGGCTAAATATGTACATCCCAAATGAGCTTTGTTATTTTCCTTGCAATCCAATTAGACTAATTATAACTTTAAACATGTATAACTAATTTATTGGAGACTTCATGTTATATCAAGTGTTAAACAGAAAATTTGACTTGCAATAAATTACTAATTTTTACTTATAAATTGTGAAGTTGCAATTATAAGTGAAAGTTAAGTTAATTGTCAATAGCTTAATTTGTTAATTAATTCTAACCTTAAACAACCTATAGGCTAAGTATGTATATCTTAAATGAGTTCTATTACTTTAGTTTTTTTACAGATCAATTTGATTAATTATAGCCTAAAATCGATATAATAAATTCCATGAAAACTTGATATTATATTAAGCATTAAATAAGAAATTTAACTTGTGAATTGCAAATTTTTACCTATAAATTTTGAAGTTGCAATTATAAGTGAGCCAAATTAATAGACGTAGTCTTGTCTTTACAAATTGCAACTCAACAACTTTCAAAGGATTTGACTTTGATTTTTCAAACTCACGAGATTCATATATAAATAAATAAATTTTTTTATAAAAAAACCTATTCATGATTTTCCTCAAATAAAACCGCACACAATGGCAGCAGTTATGAAACTGTCACTCTTTGCCGTCATTAAGAAGAAAAAAATGCCGCCATTTAATTTGCCGCCATTAAGGAAAAAATACGATCATCATTTGCTTCAATTCCTCTGGAAAAACAAAAAAACAAAACCAAAAACAATGCTTATCAGCATCAGAAGCACAACAGCCCATTAATTTTTCGGCCAGAAACAACAGCCCATTAATGATGAACAGGTTATATAGTCCCCGGGCATTAAATTCTTGCGCACACAGAAACTCACAGTTAAGCATCGAGACATTGACTTCCTCGAACAAGTGGCTAAAAGGATATGGGAGAATTTTATTTAGGACCCTCAAAATATAAAAATTTACACTGCAAGCTTAATAAAATTTAAAAATGTACTACAAGTTCAAGGGCCATTTTTACAAATTTTGTTATGGATGAAAAAATATATTTACCCTTTATGTATACACAACACGATGTCCACGATTTCTTAACACAATGTTCATAAATATACAACACATCTAATAAACATTGACCGAAAGTATGTTATTTCAATGAAAGTATATTGTTCATTATGAACTTTATGTTAAACAAATATTGTAGCTCTACATATATTCACTGTGTTGAGAATTGATTGACATTGTGTTAGATATTCATGGATATTATATTGTTTATCATATGCTTGCCTGTATATTTCACTTTCAGTTAATCATATTCACCAAATGTGTTGTGTGTTTACGAATATTATATTAAAAATTTATGAACATTGTATTGTACATACATAAATATGTTCTTTAGACAAAAGCAATTGTATCTTTTTGTCCATAATAAAATTTTGCAAAAAAAACCCTTGAGCTTGTAGTGTGTTTTTAGATTATAAAGGCACCATGTGAGATTCTCCCTAAAAATCTTCAATTTGTGATTACGTTATTGCCGGGCTCAAAAAGTTAACTGCGGTGGCGAATATATTTATATTTGTTGCTTTTGTTTTATTTAGCTAATTTTTTTTCATCAGAACATGTGTTTAAATATGAAAAAGGCTGATTTTTTTTTTTAATCATTGAGTGTAATTATAAATGTTGGGAGAAGTGTCAATGTGAGGAATGTGCTTTTAGGTTTTGAAAAACTTTAGAAATTAAAGTTGGCCAAATTCACATTTAAATCTCATTTCAATGTAGTTTGCACTTCAATGAATACCCAAACAACATAAATTACTTCCCAAGATGTTTAAAGCTACACAACCAAACGGATCCTATATCAGTCTCTGGTCATAATGATATTAATGGAAGTGCAATACATATTCAACAATTGTGACGTGGCACAGATTTAATACGTATAATTGAAGCCTTTTATATTCATGAAGAAAAACCTTTCTAGTTAATCTGGTGACAGGTCACAGCTTTAATTTTGGAAGCATTATTTTGAGGTCTGACACAACACATTTAAATAGCATAAGATTCATTAACAAAAAAAAAAACAAAGAAAAATGACATTTATGTGTTGAATGGAATTTGTATGTAACTCTTCTTTTAAATTTCTACATAAGCCAAAAGTGCGACGCTGGACTATTTGATTGTTTGGCTTTCATGCTCCATAGGTGCGCGCACACACACACACACGTATGTATTTTGGTGTACGTGCCTGTAGCTAAGATGCCTAAGTAACAATAACGTGTAAGATGCCTACGACTCACGTTTGGTGGAAAATTAAAAAGTTGTTTGAAATTATTTTTATTTTATTATTTTAAAAATTGATATTTTATTGAACGTGTTTTTGAAAATAAAAAAAGTAATAAAAACATATGAATTTTTATTTTTATTTTTCATAACAATAATCTTAAAATACTTAAAAAATATTTCAGTTTTTTTTTCTTCAAAATAATATTTGATTTTTTGTTTTTTAAAATACTTTTTAAAAACATGTTACCAAGCAATTTTTTTATTTTGAAGAATATAAAACTATTCTCAAAACAAGTTACCAGACAAGCCTAAAGTTTTATCCTTTAATATTTTTGGTTCTGATCTATTTTTTATTTTTATCGTCTGTCTTAATTTTATCCTTTAATTTTATTTTTTATCTTTTTACAATAATCTAATTCTAAATTATACTTTCATTTTTTGGGCACAAAAATTATCCTTTCATTTTTCTTTTATCAAGGTGTAACAAGACGAGCTGTTTGTTAATTTATTTAATTAGTTATAGCATTGAAGGTAAAAAAAAATTTGACAATTTTCTTAAGTAAATTAATAATTAGATTTGAAAAAAGATAAAATGTATAAAAAAAAGAAAAAAAAAAGTGATGCAAAATTAGATGACCACATAAAATAAATTAAGGACATAAAAATTTTAAAAAATTAAACATACAATCTAAGTAATCTTCTATCATTGGACTGCACATTTAATTTAGGAGATAATTTATTCATCTAGTTCAAATTTAAAAAAAAAAGAAATAGTTAGGGGTTTGATTTGAATATTATTTTTTATGTATGCAATAATTTAGTTAAAAAATGTCTACTCTTTTCCCTCAATACGTCAGAATAATGTCTCTGATCTCCTTCCGGTGCTTACCAAAATAAGAGATATAATTATGAAATGAGGATATATAATCATATAATATCAATAAAAGATATGAAAAGTATAAAACAACGTAACATTGGTTATAGGCATGATATTACACATCAAATTAAAGGACACGCTCATGATAAATGAAAATAATGGATAATAAAACTCATGAACGTGTAAGTGGGATCAGTTGAGTAGCGATTAATGGGGAGTAGTGGGAGGTGCTTGAAAGATAAAGAGGTAGAGGGAGATGGACATATACACAACTTTTGATATTCATAATACCCTAACATTTAATAGGATGTTTATGACTTTTTACCCCAAAAAAAAATTGAGCATTAAGTAAAGGTATTTCGGTTAAAAAACATATAATGTAAAAGCCAAAATGGATGAACTTATATATAAAAGATCAAAGCTAAAAAGTCAATGGGGTCTTATACGGGTAGGATTATTTATATACAACAGAGTTTTGAGTTTAAGTTTAAGGATTATTTATACAAGACAGATTTGAGTTTTAAGTTTAACTTTTTAATCAGCCCTTGGGGTTTTTTCCCCCTTTTTGGTCGATGAAAAGAAATTTAAATTAACGAAATACAGAAAATGGCTTCAAGATCTGGGTTTAAACCCTCAAAACTGTCCCTTTTTTTTTGGTACGGTCAAAAGTGTTGTTTTAGATAACATTTCGCCTTTTCAGATGAATGGGCTTTAAGATATCCAGACTGGCCCATTCAAAATATCCATAGTGATGGGAATTCCAATATCTATCCTTCAAGTTGAATTCCTCTTCTTTTTTTTTTCTTTTGGTAAAGCACAAATTCCAAGAAGCGAGGGAAACCTATCTAAGTATATTTTGAGCAATAACTAATTAGGGTTCGGTCTAATAAGAGAATCTAGTCCTCAAAACATGGTGAATCAATGTTTAAATTTTCATTGAAAGAAATGCCTACATTTAATGTCCAACAATGCATTGAACAAAATTGCTTCCAATAAGATGATGTTTGTATGTGAAAAAAAAAAGTATTTTTTGAGTGGTAAATCTTAATGGAGAACATATGAAGCTTATATTTGTTACATATTTTCAAATAAATATTTATGGTCTTCAGCTATGTTGGGATAGGGGCTTTCAAAGGATCGAAGTACTCACAAATTGTCCAGAAGCCCTTAATCCCATTTGTCACAATGAAATTGATTGACATTCTTATAGAGACATTATTAGTCAGCCTAAGTTGTTTTTGTATTGGAATGACAAAATATAGCTAACTTCATGTGTAGTGAGGTTTAATTTTGTGCTTATTTTTTCGGTTATAGGGACAGTACAGAAGATTGTTTAGATAGTTGCTATATATTAAATCACCCACCCCCTTATCGTATTGAGGTGGTGATGAATGATTAAAGAAAGTCTCTCTAAGCTTAGTTGTGGTGCCTCTTGGGACTTTGTTATATTATTTTTCATTCAAAAAATGAAGATTTATGTAACCAATAATAAAAGACAAAAAAACTTTTTGTCAAGGTTTGAAAGTATGCTGACCAGCATAATAGCAATGATGTATTCTTTATGTTTGCGTTAACTTTTTTTTTTTTTGGAATAAATATGAGAAACTTACCTTAATCATAACATGTCCAAATAGGAATTAAAAAAAAAAAAAAACTCTTCTTATCATCTGCCACCTTGAACTAGACCAAGATATCAATATGTCATATAACAGTTGCGCTGTCTGTAAGCTATGGATAACCCATTTAGTTTTAGACTACATGTAAAGTATGAAGCTCACAATCTAAATATTACTATAATTGTCTTTACTCAGATATTTTTTAAAGTTAATGTGATATATGTGTGCATTTTTTGGATGCACATCAAAAATATACATCAATAGAAATAGACTGGGCCCAGTTACAAGTTTCTTGCTTGATTTTTCAAACGACTAATCTGGCTTCACCCAAACTCACCAAATAATATATGGCCAGGTCACATCACTTTCACTACAAAAATAGTATGCTTTGAACAACAATAATGTGATTGTATCAGTTGGCAAGAAGATGATTCATACCTTGCAAGGACATGGGTTAGAATCTTGTTGCTGTTGTGAAAACTTTGTTCATCGTAAATATTCTGTAGGTGTTTTTTGAATCTTGATTCTTATTTTAGTACCAGTGAATTTTCAAAATTCAACTCACCTAAATTTTGTGATAAAGTTATGCAACTGCTACCATTGATAATGATTTACTAAATCATCCACAATGGCATTAGTTATGATTAACCATCACCATTTGCCGCCATTTAAAGGGGAAAAAAATGTCACCAATTGTTTCGAATTCTCTGAAAAAAAAAACAAATATGATTATCTTGTTATCAATGTGAGGATACAAATTATTCAGACACAGCCTGTAAGTATCTTTGTAAATTCTTTTTGAATCCGAGAACATGTCTTGATCCTGATAAATTCCCAGCTCACAAATGGTAAAGAGGCAGAGAATAGCGCAATCTGGAGAGAGGGTAATAAAACCATTGGGCGACCACAGAGTTATATAGTCGCTGGTATTCTTAAGCGCACACAGAGAAACTCTCAGTTTATAAGCATCAAGACATTAATTGAAATTTCTCGAACAAGTGGCACAATAAAAATCTTCAATTTGTGATGATGATCATGATATGCGTCAAGGATTACAACATTAAATTTCTGGAGCAAGTGGCATACAAAAATATCTTCAATTTGTGATTATATATACATTAATGCCATGCGCAGAAAGTTAACGGCGGTGATATACAAGAATATATTATATCAGTCTCAGGTAATGATATTAGTGCGCGGTGTACTGTATATTCAACAATTGTGACGTAGCATAGATTCAATTTGTAATTGAAGTGCATGTAATTTCTCCAGATTAAAAAAAAAAATCCTCTTGTATTGGTTGTTTATTTTTTATTTTGTATATTAAAATAAAGCTTTCTAGTCTGGAGACAGATTACGTTTCAAACCAACCAGGCGATGATGATGATGTTATTATTGACCCTCCTTTTTTTGAGTGTAAAGATTTGGCCTCTGATGATGATATCCGTAATTAGCTACTTGTAGCTAGCTCAGTTCTTTGTATTAAAAAGAGAAAGAAATGGAGGGAGTACAATTAATAGACTTATATTAAAATTAAATTAAGTAAAAGGAATGATGATGATGATGATGATCATAATAATAATAATAATAAAATTTATTTTTTTGATAACAAAAAATTCATTTTTTTTCATAGGAAAAAAGAAAATGATATAAGGACATAATTTCAGTTAAAGATTCAAAAATTATCAAATTTCTGAAAAAGATTGCAGTCATTAGTTGGGATTAAAATTTTTCCGATTGAAATTTTTTCAGTATTCATCTTCCACATTTTTAGTACTCATCTTTAGCATTTTCAATACTTAATTTTTTTTACCAGTCATCTTCCATGATTTTTATACCAAAAAGATTAAAGTAAGTATGTTTCTGTATTGAAAATATGGATAATGAGTATCGAAAATATTTAATGTAATTAATCACTAAAAAATTGAAAAACTAATGAGTATTGAAACTGTTAAGAAAATGTGAAAGTGAAAGATGAGTACTTATAAAATTGACTTCAAAAAATTTAATTTTAGTTAAAGTTATGATCCTTTTTTGGAATTTCAAAATTTCAGGATCCTATATAGTAAATAATGAATTTAGAGGGTTTTAAAGGTCATTCTTCCAACAACAAAAAAAAAAAAGAAAAGAAAAGCTCCCTGAGCCTAACGAAACTCAGATTTAGATTTGGTTTAGATGGAAGTAAAAACGATAAGAGAATAAGGAAGAAAGAAAAATTAGGAAAGATAACATTCAACAATAATAAATTTTTTAAGTTATTTTTGAAGTTTTCCTTCATAAGTTTCTATCTTTTCTATTTCTTCTCCATCCAAACCAATTAACAAGCTTTAGCTCGTTTCTAGTAAGAAGCAGAACAAAGTGACTACATTAATAGTATCCAATATAAAGGTCTAATTTTTTTCAGAAATTTTCTTAGTTACTACTAATATTTTTTTCAAAAAAAAAAGTATGTGTTGAATTCTGAAAGAAGTTTAATAATTTAATATTATTTGATGAAACCACCTAGATTTGCTCAAGAACCATAAATATCAGCAGCTAAGCATTCAAAATCCACTTGTTGCATCTGACTGCATAGTGCTCTGTTTTCGTCTTCCAAATGCATCTGAACCTCGCAAATCAATTGCTACATTCAAAGCACACAAATTAAATTTGCAAATTGTGAATCCCACTACTTGCCAAGCACAAGTTGATATATCTATATATTTAATTATTTTTCTTTCTATCCATTTGCTTCAATTATTTAATGTCAAACCCATCTCTTATCCTTTGCTTGCGAAAGCCATCTTCATTCAAAACATCAAGTCAAGCAAGAACACAAGTTATAATTAATTATATAATAGCTTATTACACCCATAAATAATTGAGACTTATTAATGTCATATATATGTTTGAATTAATTTTCGGGCAAGAACGCTTCAAGAAAACTTTAAAACAACGTTCTTGTTTGGCTTCCGCGTATGACGTATGCCCCGAAAAGTTACTCTGTATCTTCTTGCTGCTAGTTGTGAGATGTTTTTTTTTTAATCCTTTTCGGCACTTAAAAAATGGACATTGCTTCATTGAAGGGGAAGATAAATATACTAAATATAAAACTTTATAATAAAAAATTCTTATCAACTTGATGCTATATGTATAAATACCCCAAACCACATAGCTAATCATTGCCTCTACGTTTTTCGGCACTTAATCATGCTCGCACTATATACAGTGAATTGGCAATGGAGATCAATTCAAGTTGAATCAGTTTTAAGTAACGATGGGAGGTGTTACTCATTTAGCTTCATGTTTTAAAACGGACCAAAGGTGGATTCTCATCTCATGTCAATTGCTATATATCCAGGTACGTAGAACTTATCCGTTAACATCATATATTGAGAACAGTTCATGAAGCTTAGCTAAACAAAATTTAAGTACGTATAACAAGATGCTTTAGTTAACCACTGACTTGATTAATACATACATAAGGGAAAAAAGCAAGCAAAAATGACTATAAATGAAACTAGTTCATTGGGTGTAAGCAAGCAATGTGATTGGCAAACCTTTCCACTAGATGCTTGTATATAAAAAGAAAATCATATTTGTGTAATGTTTTTTCCAACAACCATTCGGCAAGTTTTTCCGCCCTTCTTGAACTTATTGACTGATTCTTCAGAAAACATTAAATGATTTTAAGTTTTTTTCCCCCTTGGTTTTCCATGGTTTCGATTGGTTCCGGTACACTTGGCGAAGTAATTATTTGAGACTTCAAATTAAGTATAAGAAGTGGAAATGTTGACTTTAAAGTTCAAAACTTGTAGAGCAACATTACTTGTAGGTAGCTGAAAATTCCCTCTTTAGTCCCCATCCTTCAGTTTTTTACTTAGAAGAGAGGATTAGATTAGGTACATTCTTAAATATAATTCTCCAGTGTTTTTAATTTGAATAAATTATAGTAATATCCTACGTCAATAATAGAACATATAATTGAACTCACACTCAAGGAGAACCACATTATAGGTGGTAAAACTTGGGTCGTCCATGCCGCCACAATGAAATAGTTTAAATCCTTGATTATATCAACATGAGAATCTTGTTGGAGGTTAGTATTTTTAATATATCTATAAGCATTATATTATTTGAGTTGTGAGGTATATCTTGATCTTAGTGTTTTTTAATCCTAACTTCCATGTTTTACAACCGAAAAAGGGCAATGAATCCTCTTTACTAAGTAACATGTAATTTAATGCCATTATGCTGTTAATTTTCTCTGCCATGAAGGTTGTCTTGTTTTCTAACATTTTCCTGGTGCTAAGTCA
>NW_026556855.1:0-30570 GCF_029017545.1 Prosopis cineraria
ATCCCTTAGTCAATTCTCAACACTCAGTATAAGTATTGATTTGGCTAAACCAAATTCCTTAACACACAAAATAGTTCCATTAAAATTTTTGAATTCATATAGTCCATTATCTCTAGTCATTAGCCCTATAAGCTATTCGAATGACCATATCACCCCTTTTAATTCACCTATTTACCAATTTTCTCAATTTTAACCTAATTCTTTAAGCTAATTTGAGCCTAAACTCTCAATCTAAACCATTTTTCTCTAGACTAGTGGCAAAACCTTAATTTCACATTCGATAGCCCGTTTTAAACCTTTCTTTTAGATCCAACACCTTATAACTTTCTAATTTGATTCTCTCAACCGATCAAACTTAGTAAAAGTAGGGTAGAAACGAAGCTCACGATTGTACAATACTTACCTGACAAGTCACTAGTCAAAGTAAACTCCTGATAGCCAGATAATGCGTGCTCTAGTAGAGATGAACTCCTCCTCCTCTCCAGATCCATTATCTCTCCTTCCCTCTATTTTCACAAGTTTTGACTTAGTTCTTAAGCAAAAACCTTAGGCCGTGGTGCATGAAGCTTCTATGGCGGTGTGTGGCACAGTGAGAAAACTCTCACTGCTGCTCGCGCATTGTGTCCCAAACCGCCATTCTACTATTTAATCCTATTAACATAACAACTAATGATACAAAATACCAATCACATCTAAACCACAATCAATTCACTATTTACTAATTCACTCCTAATTATCAACTAATTTCTTGGATTGAAATTTAGGATGTTTACAGTCTAAGTCCACTCATTCAATGAGTATCTCACGTTGCATGATAAAACTATTTGATTTAACTGCTATAAGAGATTTTGTCATATGATATTTATAAAGTACTAAAATCTTGAATTTTTTGAAGGAAACATCAAATGTGAAGTGCTTTAATCGTGAGGATTGTTTTGAAATTTTTAGAAAAAAATATTTTAATAATTTTCAAATATTAATGAAATTTAATGACTATAATTGAGACACTAATTAAGTAACTGAATTTAAGCCAGAATTAAAATCAATTTTGTGTGTGCATTGAAAAATATAGATTCAAAGGAAAATATATATATATATTCTATAAGATAAAGGTACTGATTCGATGACCTATATCGAAGTCTTCCCAGTAAAAGATTGATTAGTTAGTGCGATAATGCATAGGATGTCATTATACCATATGGACTCATCAATTGCTGTCCCAATTGACGGGTCATTAATGAAAAACAAATATGCTGTAATTCATCTTTGAACATGTAGAATAGGAAGAATGACAAAGGTCCCAAAAGGACTATATTGAGTTCTCAAGTATCAAGCTCTAGGAATTTACAAGTTCGACTCTCAATTTTACAATTTTTGTTTTGATGAATTTGCAACTTAATTTTTAAATTTTAACATGATTTAAGAATAAATAAATTTATTTTTTCTATTAAAATTTGAAATACAAATTACAAATTTATCACAACAAAGTTGCAAACTTAAGAACCAAACTTATAAATTCTTAGAGTTTGGGTGCTTAGGACATAAGTTAAATTAATTGGCCCCTTAGGACCCTATGTGTTATTCTCCCTATAGAATATCAGATCAGATGTCATAGTTGGTGTTGATAGGTGACGGAGCATGTTAATTAGTGCACTAACCTTGAAATATATATAGCGAAACGAAAGCAGCTTATCATATAGCATTATATTGGAATTTTAAAACATACCTATATTCTCATATTAAGTACTAAAAATCAAACTGATCATTAAATCAGTGAAGGCACTTACTCAAGAATTAATGGTTAAAACCATAATCGAATGTGATCAAATCAATTTTATTAAAACATTCCAGACACTAGTTTAATAGTTTAATTAGATAAGTTAACTGAAATTTTCATACTATGGCTCACACGTACAAACCACTATATACACCCATATAATATATACCATATTCACACGCATGTCACCTATGCGCCATTTCACAAAATATATATATATATATATATAATATAGTAAATTAAAATAGTTATTTATTTTTCTTAAACCGTGACTACGTTAGCGAAAAACTGGCAGGGACCTGGTCGCTCAAGACTTCCGATATTAAAAGCAGGTGAACCAATTTTTCTCCATGTAGGACTGGACAACTAATGAATATTTTCATTCATCTATCCTACTCTTCGGATGTGGTCGAACCATGGGAGGATTATAACTATAAAATATAACATAACTATATTTTCTAATTTTATGTATAAATAATATAAGCATGAATATATTATAAATATTTTTAAAAGCAAATTAAAACTTAAATTAATATTTTAAAAAGAGTAGAGATATGTATTTTAAAATAAAAATATGAAATATTAATCCACATATCATGAAAACATAGATGAATAGTTTGAAGTATGAAATATTTGTTCACATGTTGAGTAAAAAAATTTATTTAGATAGAAAAAGAAAAGAAAAGAGGTTTAGAAAATTCAATATATCTACGTCGAAATTCAAACTGACGTAAGTAAAATTACTTTCGTCCATTCCATAAGCGATATAAAAAGCCTTGTAGAATCGATGTAAATTCATACCACACCTCCACTTATGATTCTTGTTTCATTCAACCATTGTTGGCAAGGTAAAAATGGTTCTGTCGCATTGACATGTATTTTTTTATTTTAATGGTTTTAATAACTAACTGTGGCAATGTTCTTTCATGACAAATAATTGTGGCTATATTTTCCATATTGTACGCTTGTTTTGTTTTGTTTTTTCTTTTGTTGTTGTTGTTGTTGTTGTTTTTTTTTTTTTTTGTTCAGTTGCCTAATTCTGAGGTAATGTCTAACATTAACTCTTAATTACGAGGACTCTTAATTTGGGGACTATGCCATGTGTGTGTGTGTGTGTGTGTGTGTAAAGCAACAAAATGTTACATGAAAACATTATTTCCAATTTTTCCAGTAATTAACAACTAAATTCAAGGCTATGATTTAGCCAGTTTTTACCCATAGTTTACTTTGTGACTACTGACTTCAGTACTGTACTTCAGTTGTAAAAGATATATGCGTCATTATCATTCACAATGTTTTATAAATCATAAAGTCATTCACTTCAAAAGTACCAATATAGCATTATATAAGAGTGTTACCATGAGAGTCATGGCCTTCAGCGAGCTTCAACCACAGTAGTACTCATCTCATTTATTGAATTAACCCCTCCACTTATTGATGGATTTGCATCACAATTAGTTTTCTTGAAAAGAAATGCGGGTTGATTTGGAGGAGGAAGAGTTGAGTCACTACTATCCAACACGGAAACAACTTCAAACATTGTTGGCCCATCTGTTGCACATTCTTGCACGCATAAAAGCCCAATCTGTATGCATTTCAGAACTTCATGTTCAGGGCATGACTCACCTATTAATGATCGATCAACAATCTGCATAGCTCTACTTTCTCTCCCAAAGATCCCAAATCTAAATTAATTGAATACATTAGATAGTTGGATTGTACGTACAATAAAGATCAAACTTAACTCAAGTTTATTGAGACAGAAGTCTCACATACGTACGCATCTAGTAATTATAAAGTAAATTGAGAAAATGTAAAGCTTGAGTTATGTCTAACCAAGTGACTCGAGCTATCTTTATGAAGTATATAATTCTCAAGCATATTAAACATAAAAATTTAACATGGTATCAAGAGCAATTTGACACAAACAAAGGAAAAAAGTGCAAAAACACACCAACAAAAGAATAAAAAAAGAAGAAGAAAAATGAAAGATGAAGGGGCAAAAAAGAAAGAGATCAGAAAAAGAAAGAAAAGGAAAAAAAGGTAAAGATTATGTCAACATGTAGCTTTTAAAAGTCAAAAAGTACAAGTCCAAGTAAAAAGAGGAAGAAGATATTGGAGAGAATATAATGGAGAGAATATTAGAAAAAGAAATTTTATATCTAGTAATTAGAAAGTGGATTAAGAACATATAAAACTTGAGATATGTCTAACTTATTAATTTAAGCTATATATGTTGATAAAGTAGACTCATCCATATATTAAATATGAAATGTGATAGAGTTGTTCGTATTTGTACTTACATGCCCAACCAAAGGAGAAGAAATATCATCATAGTGACCACTATTCTTTCTACTAGTAATAATCTCCAAAAGTAAAACTCCAAAGCTATATGCATCTGATTTTATTGAGAAAATTCCTTCCATTGCATATTCAGGAGACATATAACCACTGTAAAAGATTATTGAAATGTGTCAATGGTCATATTGAGTTAATTCCAACTAAAGAGACTAAACTATTAAGTATCTAAATTGTTTTTATTATTTTCTTACATAGATAGATTGTGTCACATGAGTATATTTTGACTTCGTATGGGGGCATAAATCGCTAAGCCATCTAGCCCGTGTTGAAATGCCATTTGACCATGAAGAATGGATTTTAAATTAACTCAGTATCAAACTTACATAATTTAGATTTAGACTTTGATGATATGTTAAAGAATCATTCCTACTAAATGGAAACTATAGGAGTGTGCATAGACGCTCACGAGTGTGCGCACATGTGTGTTGTGTGTCATGCAATGCTAGGAAGTTATAGTGATGATATGCTTTGTAGTTGAGTACTTACTAGGTTCCAACAACACGATTTGTATTTGCTTCAATTTGGTCTCCACCAAATATTCTAGCCATTCCAAAATCAACAATTTTGGATTCATTTCAGAATCTAACAAGATGTTGCTGGCCTTTAAGTCTCTATGAATTATTCTTAATCTTGAATCTTGATGAAGGTATAAAATTCCTCTTGCAACTCCACAAATAATGTCAAATCTTTTCCTCCAATCTAATTGTAGTTTTCTTGCTTGATCTAAATAAAAGTTGTAAACTATTAAAAGTGAAAGGATGCTAGATCATTTCTTTCATTTTCTAAAATTGAAAATTTAATAAATTATATATGTAGCAAACTTAAATGATAATTAAGAAGACATACCAAAAATGAAAGAGTCCAAGCTTTTGTTTGGCAAATATTCATATATCAACATTTTCTCTTCTCCATCAATGCAACAACCTAAGATCCACAAATTTTTTTATGTTGGAGCTTTGCAATTAAAGTAACCTCATTTTTGAATTCTTCGATGCCTTGTCCAGAATACTTTGATAGCCTCTTTACTGCTATTTCCATTCCATCTTTGAGTAGACCCTAATGTCAAAATCCAATTAATTTATGAATGTTTTAGTAAATCATTACTAGAAATAATAAGCTAATGGCATTGAAAATGACGTTGATCATTTATGTGGAATTTGAGATAGTTACACACACACACTAGAAATAATAAGCTAATGGCATTAAAAATGACGTTGATCACTTATATGAAATTTGAGACAGTTACACACACACACACACACACACACACACACACACACACACGACATCTACCTTGTATACATAGCCAAAGCCACCTTTTCCAAGCATGTTAGCGTCTGAGAAATTGTTTGTTGCCTCAACTATGTCCTTTAGATCGAAGAGAGGTAAATTGGAATTATTTTCTCCATCAAACAAATATTGGTTGTTCCTTCTTTTTGCTGTGATAAACAAAAAATTTAAAAGAAATATATGTAAGAGATGATTTGTAACATAATACAACCAATTACAGACACCAATTAATCACTTTAATTAGATTTAAAAGATGACAAACCTTCAAAAACTAAAGTTTGAGAGCAGGGTAGAGATTATATTATTGTATTAACTTAAGAGCTTCATTTTTTGGGGGAAAATTGATAGAGATAAAACTTATCACCTTGATTCTTTTTCTTTACAAACCAATACGCAAAAGAGATCGCCAGGAACGTTATCAGACAAATAGAAATGACTGTGAGTGTTACCATCCCTTTCTTGCCAAGAGAACCATAATGCTTTCTTTCATATTTAGCTGCAGACAAAGAAGAACTCACCAAAGCTGAATTTATGTTCAACAAATCATGAACGCGCTTTTCTCATTATAAATTATATATCGTCAGTTTGCATACGTTATGAAACAATGCATATTGAAAGATCTATTGAATATGTCAATTAGAAACTCAACTCTCAACAATGTCATCGCATTTCTTCCCGCCAAGGGGAAAAAATCACCAGCCCCGAAAATTTTTTCAAACACCCAATTTCATGGTAAAATCATAGTAAATACATATCTTTGCAGTTTTATTTTCTTCTTCAGTAGATGACCAAACTGAATTTTATAAAATGGAAAATATTACAAAGTTTCTCAAATGAATATATTTTTTTATTTTTAAAAATTATTAATAATTTATCTTCATTACTCTCTCTCTCCTCTCTCTCTCTCTCTCTCACACCCTCACTCTTTCCCTAAAACACACACACACACACACACACACTACAATCATACTAATCTATTCATTATAAAATATAATACCTGACTATAAAATAGAAAATATGCATTAATCTTTAAAAATTATATCTACATTAGCAAAAACGTTTTTGAATAACATTAACATTATATATTTAATTTATATTTTTATATTTCTTTGATTTTTTTTCATTGTTTTGTGTTAGTATTTTTCATTTTAAGATATTTTCTACTCATATTATTATAGTAAATATTTATTCTAAATTATTGTTTAATATTTATTAATTTTGCTATTAAATATATACATTTTATAAAGATAATCTAACATTTAAAATATATGAAATTCATTAATGTTAATGGTGATGATTGTTCAATAGACAAAACAAAGGGAAGGGAAAAAAAAAAAAAAAACGAGGAAGAAGAATCGTACGTACCCAATTCATCTGCGTCTACGCGCACATACAAATCTTGCCCCACATCGTTGTATGTTCTGATGTCTTCCATGTTATCATGCCACGTCAAGCACCCACTTTGTTTGACCTCATCTACACTTGTGTACACTACACATGAACAATCCTCCAAGCACTTCTCCTCACACTCTTTGAAGCTCATACTCTCACTCTTGTTTGCACGTGCCTTCGACGTGTCGGGAACCTTCACACGTGGCACCTTCACAAATCCCTCCCCGCTTTGACACGTGGATACATTCTTCTTCCTCACGCACCCACTTGACCCGTTCCTCATATCCCACTCTTGTGGATTCATGGGTTCGAATCCGGGCAAGCACACACACTCAAACTTGTCCTCGTTGTGCGGGTCGCACTTACTATTTGACCCGCATCGGCGATAGTGGTCACAGTCCTCTGTTGGACCGTACCATACTTGGAGCCATCTATTCTCCTTAGCTTGCCATATAGTTCTTGTCTCATGACCAGTGTTGTCCAGCACCATTCTTAAGAACACCGAAGGGTCCACGATTCGAGTCACCGTGCTAACTTCATTGGCATCGTCAACAAAGGAGACGTTGAAGATGAAGTTGGGTGTCATTTGAGGTATACCGCTCCATCTTTGACCAGTCCAAGACCCGCCCCGCCAAAATGGGACTCCATTTTTATAAACGAACATTTGAGGATAGCCTGTGGGGTCGATTATGTGGCTCACGTTCCCCAACCCTGGGTCGTCTGGGGATTTCCATGAGGTAAAGAACCATTTGAACCCGGTTTTCCGGTCCACCCCAATTTTCATGAACGGAACCAGTGTGTCGCCGGGATAGTCAAAACTCTGCCATTGAACCTTTGGTCTACCTTCATTTCCGATCAAGACCAAGTTTCCTGTGTCTTGAAGCATTGCAAAGGTGTGACTAGAAGATGTGATCGAAACATTGGAAGACCAAATGGAGCTAATTCGGTTCAAATCCGTATCATTGTAAACGAGAACGATGTTTCCATGGGTATTAATCGACAAAACACCAGAAGTATCATTGAGAGGATTCTCTCTATTAGCTACCCACACAACGGTTGGTTTGGTGGATCTACGATACCATATTCCAACGTAGCGATTTCTTGAATCGTTGCTGGGTCTGAAGAAACCGAAGGGCAAAGGTTCCTCCATTGGAGAGTAAAACATCGCCGTCTTTGAGGGATTGGCTTGGGGTTATTCTATCAAGGGAGTGACAAGAAGAATGAAGCATGAAGGGAAGGAACAATGGAATATTTACCAGAATAATTATTAGCTCCTTCATCGAGTAGAGCTTCATGGTGGTAACAAAGCGAGACACAAAGCTGGGGATGAATTTCTCAAGTCGGTTTATAGCTGAGCTAAAAGAGGGCAGATATTTGTAGTGCCCCTTGAAAGGTTTGTACGGTCTGACTTACATATTGAAGTCTTTCTTCTATGTACGCAACTTTGCATTCGCGAAGACCAAAAGCTAAGTTTGCGGGTCCTGATTGTTGTGGTTTTAGGAATGACACTTAAGATTGCCCGGATCGAAAATTATATAATACCCCCTATGTTGCAGGACACTGCTAAAAGTAATATTTAATATAAAATGTATGATATTTTATAATAATTAAATGACTTTTTTTAATTTTTTATTAGCCTAAATGTATTTAATATAATTGTATTATGATTTAAAGATAAAGATAAAAATACAAATCCATCTCTTTTTTTTATTATATAAAAAATTAATTTTTTTAAAAATATGTGAAATAATTGAAAGCATTATTACAATAAAAACTGAAGGAAGTATTTCAATTAAGAAAGGAAAAATATCACTTAAACACCCCATTAGCCTTTTAATATTCAAAAAATACCCTATAATTATGAAATATCACTGCATTCCCTTTTGACCTAACTCAAAATATGAGTTAAAATATAAGGACCTGATTACTCCTGTTGCTAATTTCTTACAAAGTTGTAATTGACATATTTATATATTAATAGTCACTTTTGTTAATTCTTATATTAACATGTCAATATTCGAATGCTTTGTTATTTATATAATACCAACACTTGAAAAATTAAACCAAGGCCTATCTTCAATTTTTGTAACTTATTCATGAACAAATTGTTCGCTTGTTAACTACGTATGCTAACTTATCAATATTCAAATGTTTTATTGTTTATACAAGACCCGCAGTCACTGGTGCAATTCTGCTATCAACAGATATCTTTCAACATTGGTTTAAAGGCGAATGTTGTTGAAAGAAGCACGGTGACATTTCTGCAATTAGGAGCATGACTGTTGGACTTTCAATAGCAGGTGAAAATATATTGCTATTGTTAAGCATTTCAACAGCGGATGCATAGGGACTCACTGTTGAATGTATATATTAAATATTTTTTAATTAAAAATATGACTTTCAACAACATGTGCCCTACACCCAATGTAGAATGCTATTATTGAATTAAAAAAATTCCAAAATTATTTATTATCAACAGTGGTTTTATTGATGCCCGTTGTTGATAATTGAAAAGACATTGGTTAATCGCATTAACTAATGTTGTATGTGATTTAAGCTTCCTATTTTCAATCATTGTCTTCCTCCTTATAGTCAAAGCCTTTCTCCTCCCTCGGTTGTTCGTTGTCTGAAGAGCTTGAAAACCCTCTCCTCCCCCATACTACGAAAAAACTAACTTTTGGCATCAAAAAGTTACTGCTAGAAATTTTTAATGGTGACTTTTCACCTTCAAAAAATCACCATCAAAAGTCTAATTGCTAATAGTTTTTTATGATGAAAAACATAATCACCAACAAAAGTATACCTTTAGCAGTGATAATTAGTTTTTTATAGCTAAAATTTTACCATTGTCGCCACTAAAGGTATACTTTTGGTGATGATTATGTTTGTCGCCGCAAAAAACATTAGTGATCAGACTTTTGGTGACAACCCTTCGATGGCGAAAAGTCACAGTCAAGTCATTTTAAAAAAATAAAATAAAAGAGCCATTTCATGCCATGCCAACGCCTCCTCATTCCACGTCAACTAACACCTTGTGCGACATCACCTGTCACGTGTGCACCTCCTCATGTATAGCACGTGCCATATCACCCGCCATATGTTCGCCATGTCATGCCACGTCGCCACCACAAGCTACACGCATATTTATTGTGAAATATACCCTAACAAGGATTTGAGCCCTTAACCTCCACTTCCCAAACTTTAAGTTCTCCTTTTTTGTTAGTTGAACTGAAATGCACATACAGTTATTATAAGAAAAATTAAGTATATTATTTAACTACATACACAAATATCAAATAATATATTATTAAAAATATATACATATATATTATATTTTATTTTAATTTATTAATATGTTAAAATAATTTCTATGAGTCTCTATATATATATATATATTATTTTTTAATAAAATATTATTTTCCATAGGAAAATGAACTTAGAATGAAATAATTTTTAAATATTAAATAATTTTCTTATAAACATTTTTACCAATTTTAAATTTTATTTTTATTTTTTAAATGAAAATAATTAAATATATAATTTATTTATAAATATGTATTATATTTGTTTACGTTAAATATCTTTTACTTTTTTCCATATTTTTATCAAAAATTAGTAAATAAATTATTAAACTTTTATCTTCTCTTAAGTTAAATGCTGCCCCTTCTTTTATTAAAAATAAACTTTATCTACAATTTTCAATTATCTTAAAAAATATGTTAATAATATAAATTTTGTTAATAGTCATTTTGAACAATTATTCTTCATTATCTTTGAGATAGAAAATGAGTAGACATATGATAAATTAAAAATAGATGCTAAATAAAAAAAGTCTAAATTAAAAATCTAAGTGAATATTTCATAATCAAAATAGAAGGAATCTTGTCTTGACTCAACCTAAATTAGTTTGGTCTTCCACTAAAGTTTCTTTAACATAATCAATCTAAAGATAATAGAGAATACTTTTCAATAACTTTACAATTTAAAATAAATAAAATTTAATAAGTTTATACATAATTTCATCTATAATTCAAAAAACCGTCAAGCATTCTCCACTTATTTTATTTGTTGCATATTTTAAATAACCTTCAAATATAGAGTTTCTTATTTAAATAACCTCATGGTAGTGAAAAATAGAGCTCAACAAATGAACAAATAGACACCATGTGTATACCAAACAAAACATTAAGTGTGCATTATGTCAAGTATTCTGCAATGCTATTTGCATCTTATAGCATTTATACAACTTTAACATTCTAATGCTATTTATGTATATGTATGTAAGTAAGTATTTATGTATAACTTTAACATTCTAATATTATTTATTTCTCATTTTATATATAAATACCTTTAGAGGCTACAAATTTTTTCACTAAAAGTAATTATGTAAATTAATATTTATAAATATTTTTTAATTTTTAAATTTTTTTATGAAAATATTTTTAGTGGTGACAATTTGTCACCGTGAAAAGTAATTATATACTTATTTTTTATAAAAATACTTTTGGTGGTGACAGTTTGTAACCTCTAAAAAGTAATTAAAAAGTAATTATATAAATTATTTTTTTATAAAAATATTTTTGTCGACAACAATTTGTCACCGCTAAAAGTAATTATGTAAAATATTTTTAATTTTTTAATTTTTTTTATGAAAATATCACTAAAAGTAATTACATAAATTATTTTTTTTTTTCTAATTATTTTTATGAAAATACTTTTGGCGGTAATAGTTTATCCCCACTAAGATTACATAAATTATTTTAAATTTTTTAATTATTTTTTTATGTTTAGCTACAATAATTAAAGGTTACCACTAAAAGGAGCCTTTGGTTACAACATTTAAAGGTCACCATAGAAAATTTAATTTTGACAGCGATTTTTAGCAATGACATAAGTTTACTTTAAGTGGCAATTTCTAATTGTCATCGCCAAAAGTAGACCTAAAAAGTCACCACCAAAAATTATTTTTTTAATAGTGCCAATCAACGTTGTCTCTGGCCACTTTCTATGAAACCCCATGCCATCTCTTCTCCTCCCCCACACAATGTACCTCTCCCCATCTCTTTGGGCTTCTCTTCTCTCTTCTCCGCCTCTTCAAAGTCTTCTCTGTGATTCTCTCTTCGCCTTCCAAACTCAAGGTAGGCTCAATAGCTTCTCTGCTAGTTTTGATTAAATGGTTTTTTTTTTTGCTTGTATTTTTTTTTACATTTATGTTCATGAAAACTTTTGAGATTAAGCAAACTAAAGTTTCGGTGATTGTTGTTGGAAGTGAATTGCTAAGCTCTTTTTAAGTATTTTATTGTTTTAGAAAAATTTACTTTATATGAATTAATTGATTTAAATTCCCTTGAAATATGATGAGATTGTTTTGAAATTCTTCTTAATTGTTAAATTGCTGAGTTTAACTTTTAGTTTTTAGCATGTTTTATATGTTAAACCTTAAATTGGATTGCTTGATTGATAAAGAATTGTTCATCTTGAGTTTAAATTTGTGAGGAGATCCAATTTATAGAGGAACTCTATCAAATTTTTGACTTAGGAGTTAGGAGAGTACTCCCTCTATCCCTATATATAAAAGCTCTTCTAGAATATTTTTTATCCCTAAATACAAGAGGTTATCAACATATATTTTAATAACTAGACTATTTTACCCTTATTCCATTGGAAAGGAAAAAATATAAGTACTCTTATTAATTTACTTTGAAAAAAAGATTCATTTTTTATTTGCAATAATTAGTGACAAAACTGAAATGTTGTTGTGCTTGTAAGTAAATAACCAACTTTATTGCTTTAAATGATTCGGTTAAAAATATCTTACATAAAGGAAACAGGACGGTATTTAATTAGTTGTTTTAAGCTTTGAGTTTAATTTAATGAAAACTTTGTGAATTAGGAATTGAATCCAGTGAGTGGTTTAAGCCCATCCACTTAGTGAGTATCTCACATTGCACAATAAGAATTGTTTGATTTAATTGAAGTGCTGTAAAAGATGTTGTCATGTATAATACTTAGAAAGTACTAAATCTTGAATTTTTGGAGGGGATATCATATGTGAAGTGTGCTTTAATCGTGGGGACTGTTTTGAATATATTTTTTTGATGATTTTCAAATATTGATAAAATTCAATGATTATAATTGAGACATTCATTGAGTATGTGGATATACATTGAACCCCAATCAGTTTTTGTTTGTGCATTGAAAAATATGGATTAAAGGGAAAAATAAATAGGTAAACTGACTTGATGACATCAATTGAAGTCATCCCGGTAGGAAGAAGATTGATAGTTAGTGCGATAAAGGCATCGGATATCGTTATACCGTGAGGACTCATCAATTTCTATCCCAATTGACGGGTCATTAATGAAATAAATATGTTGTAATTCATCTTTGAATAGAATATCGGATCAGAGGTCATTGTCTGTGTAAATAGGTGAGGAACAAATCCTAATTAATTGCACTAACCTTGAAATATATATGTATATGTATATGTATATATGCAAAACCTAAGCATCTATCTATAGCATTATGCTGGATTTATTTTAATACACCCCTATATGCTCACATCAAGTACTGAAAATTAGACTAGTTATTGAATCAGTCAAGGAATTTATTCAAGAATTAATGATCAAAACCATAATTAAACTGTGATCAAATCAGTTATAAATAAAATGTTTTATTAAATCTTTCAAGACACTAGTTTAATAGTTCAATTGGGTAAGTTAATCGGAATTTTCACACTGTAGTTCACACGTACAAACCACTACACACACCCTTAGTATACCATATTCACATGCACGACACCTATTCGCCATTTCACACCAAAAAAATAAATAAACAAATAAACTACATAGAACATATAGTAAATTACAATTTACTTTCCTTAAATTGTGACCACATTAGCGTAAGATACTTGCAGGGACCTGGTCGCTTGAGACTTCCAAAATTAAAAGCAGGTGAACTAATAATTTTTCTCCATGTAAGACTAGGCAACTAATGAATATTTTCGTTCATCGATCCTAGTCTTCTAAAACAGCTGTAAACACTAGATTTTTGACGCATTGCTCTCAAGTGCTGCGATTTTCTCAAATTTCCCTGCCCCACATGACAGTTATTGCTCTATACTCCTTAGATATTTCGCAATGTTATGTAAATCGGACCAGTCATTAAATTAGTTGATGTAAATGTTTCACACATCACTATTTGCCAACTGTTGTCAAACCACGGCATGATTATAACTATAAAATATAATATAACTATATTTCTAATTTTATGTATGAAATAATACAAGCATTAATATATACATTGGATGATTATGTACCATCTTCCACCATAGCGATTTCTTGAGTCGTTGTTGCTGAGGCTGAAGAAACCGAGGGCAAAGATTCCTCCATCGGAAAGCAAAACGTCGCCGTCTTTGAGTAGTTGGCTTGGGGTTATTCTATCAAGGGAGTGAAAAGAAGAATGAAGAACGAAGAGAAGGAGCAATGGAATATTTATCAGAATAATTAGCTCCTTCGTAGAATAGAGCTTCATGGTGGTGACGTACGAAGCGAATGATAAAGCTGAGACTAAATTTCTTAAGTCGGTATCTGAGTTAAAAGAGGACAGATATTGATAACAAAAAGACAAGAGGACAGATAGTCGTAGTGCCCCTTAAAAGGTGTGCACGCACCGACTTATATTCAAGTCTTTCTTCTCTATGTTTGCAACTTAGTTCTGTCAAAGACCAAAAGCCAAGTTTGAGGAAGAAAACTTGAGATTGACGAGATCAAAAATTATATATATTTAAATTTCAAAAAATGATAGTCACCAAGGAGAATTAGATCTAGTAAAAAAGATTAATTTCTTATAACATAGTGAATAAGGTTTGAATTCCGGCCCTATTATGAAATATGCCCTCATTTAGTGTTCGATTATGCCTTGAATAGTCTTTAATGTCTCCAATAGGAGGATGCATATAAGGAATAGAAAAAATGATAATCACTTCAAATATGTGTTTGGGGTGAGGATTGTGTTATTTTTGGGCAAAAATGATCTAATGTGGTCAAAAATTGATGGGAAATGAAATTAATTAGATTGAGTATTTTTCTTTTATTAGAATTATCCTAGGATTTAATTTGAATAAATGTAATATTTTAGATTACTAGGTTATTTTTTAAAATATTTTAGAATATTTGCTTTTAATTATTATGATTTATGGAATATTCTATGTTTAATGCTTTGATTTCTTAGGTTAAGGTTGACGCTTGTACATAGCATTTTAATACATTTGCTTTGTATCCCCTTTTGAATGAATAAATTTTGACATTCATTTGCCTCCCTTTGATTTTTTTTTTTTAGATCCTTGCTCTCTTTTCATCTCTCTCTATTCTTTTTTCCTTTCTTCTCCCTTTACCTTTCCCATCAAACCGGACTTATTTAATGTGAGTTTTAGACTAATTAAGACTTATGATCCTTCTAATCATAAATGTAATGTGATTGAGGGGCACTTAGTTCAACTTGTTGAGAGAGTTGAATCAGCTTATTCTAAGATCTCAAGCTCGAGTTCTAGGATATGCAATCATGTTAAATAAATATACCAAAAGCATTTCCAAGATACCTATAGACCTACAGCGAGGATTTGGATTAGTTTAAATCAAAGGTGGTAATAAGCCTTGGTTTTCCAAGATACTGAGAGAAGGAAAAAAAAAACAGTTAGTTTAGTGGTTTGTTTTGATTCTAAATACAATACATCAATCTCTTGTCTCAACAATTTTTTTTTCAAATTATTCCAATTGAGAAATAGTTTTTAATGTAAATTATTAAAAAGAGGGGTGTTTTAGAAAAACTAACACACATATTTTTACTAATAGATAGTTTAAAGGATTAATAATCATTTTTGTCTCTGAACTATTTTCCTAGGAGTATCTAGTGTTCTAAACTCTTTGTATTAGCAATATTGTTATTGAAGTAATTAAATTGTAACAATGTTGTACCTAACATTAAATGGGCAAATGTTAATCATTAACCATGCTGACTTAGACTTAACATCAAGGTAACACTGTCATGATTTAATTATTTTAAGAGCAACATTACTATAATTTGAGTTAAACTTATTTTTAAGTGAACATAGTTAACAGTCAATGTTTGCTCATTTAACAATAGGGACAATATTGCTACAATTTAATTATTTAGAGGGTGATGTGGCTCTGACAAATAATTTAGGATAGACAGAGATAAAAATGGACCTTAACTCTAGTTTAAATAATTTTCTAATTTATGTGATTGGAACTTAATGTGTAGAGGGAGACTTTTGGGGTTCCGTGATTGCAGTCATGGCTCGCTCCATCTCCTTCATCTGGACGCAAAAGATTTGAGGTCACCAATAGATGATAGATACTCGCAACCAGAAATAAATGTGGACAATTCAAAGTCTTTGCTTGAATTTGCCACGTAAAAGTCGTTGGTCTTTCCTCCAGACTATGCTAAGGTTCCAATAAAATTTCAGCAAAGATATAATTGCAGTGTTTGAGAAAAAAAATCTAGGCGAACATTCATAGTCTAAATGTTCACTATTTTGCATTCACACGTGTGTGTACAAGCACGTTCTCTACCGTATATGATCAACGCATTCTTCTTCTTCTTATTCTTTGAATTTTTTTTTTTGGGCCAAATGGATCATTCATAGGGTATGTGGGGGTGCATGCTTTGGTATTATATTTTTCGCACAGGTTTCATTATTAAAAAATTTTAGTTTTATGATCATAATTGTTATGTCATGTATATTTGATGAGCAAGTTTTTTTTTTCTTTTTGCTATTTTGCTTCCTAATATTTTTGGCCAATGCTTATATTTTGGGTTTATACAGAATTTATGATAAATCACTATTATATAGTCGATTATTTTTTAATTTTTTGTTCAAGGGCTATGTAAAGGTTGTTATAAAGAACTATTATATAGTTTTTAAAATTATATAGCAGTTACTTTCAATAGTAGCCATATAGACTTTTTGTTTTTAATTTTTTCTTTAGAGACTACAGCCTTTATTTGAAATAACTGTTATATAGCTTCATTTAAAAATTGTTCGGATGCCTCCATTTTTACAAGTCATTACTTCACAGAATCCTTTAAATGCTCCCCCCTTCCTGTTTTGAAACTTTTCCCCTTCACCATGGAACACCTTTTTTGCCAAAAACCCCACCTTTCTCTGCCGTCAAAACACCATGGGTAATTATCCATGGTTCTCACCATCGTTGGTTGCCATAGGTATTGCAAACGTTTGTTGTCGAGGGCTGTCTGTGAGTATCATCTATTGTTGCTTCCACCACAACAGATGTGATCATAGAGGATAATTGTTTTTTCCAATAAAAGAAGGTTGTCCTCCATTGCCAATGATGTATAAGACGGTTATGGAATCGTCTTATATTGAGCCCAATATAGGATGGTTGTTATACAACCATCCTACATGAGGTTGCAAATTTAAATCAAATCTAGAATCGAGCTTTTAGGCCTCATAGGACTATTATGGCCATAATTGTATAAATGGCCAGTTTTCTTTTTAAATAAGGGGGCTATATTGCAAATAGATATATTTATTTACAAATATTATAGAATATCCCATATATTAGATCCACGCACTACTGAAATCAAAACTACATTGTTTAAAAATTAATTATATCAAAATTATTCTATTGAAAATTCAGTGATATATAAATCAATCATTTGAACTGAACTAACAATCCCTAAAATATCTAAATTATATATTGACAACTAAACGAAACTATTCCTAAATTAACTATATATTATCAACTTATATGGGATGTAACCCAACTGTCATATACATATTTGCTCCAGTCTTTGAGGACTTCATTAATGTTCGTATCCTTGACACAACGTGTAGCATAGTTTGGATAATACTACAACATACATGACAATGAAGTTAGTTGATAGCAATTAAAATTCATTATAACATAAAAACTTAATTATACTGAATGAAAGATACCATGAGAGGGATTGCAGGCTACTTATAAGTGATAATGTCCTTAACATACCTCATCACACAATAGTCACAATCATGGCTATTGTTGATTTGTCGAGGATACTACATGAAAAAAACAATAAATATATATGTTATTGATATGAAAAATGAAAAATAATTGAGTAATTGGCAATAAACATACCTGTATTACATTCCATTCAATGACATCCTTGTATTCCTTAAGCGACCTCTTGTTAGGAAGGTTTGCATCGACGTGATATGGCATTGTAGCCCTAATATAAGGAAGACAAAAATGTTAGAGAAGTAGAATTTTGAAAACAACTAAAATCTTAGTTACTAAATGTAGTTACCTATTAAATAGCTTTATCATATCTGGTCAATTAGTTGAACCCTCCATGAGTAACCGAATCCAAATAAAATAAATTTGGAGAGCTTGAGGATCAATCTACTGTCTCGATTATAATAAGCATCTAGTGTCTCCTAGGAGAATTTGACGATGTGTGTTACAATTGAAATTTCAAAAAGATAATAGAATTCATTATAAACTCAAGTAACTCTTCTATTCAAATAGGGAATAAAAAACAACATCCCCTTTGAAATCAATCTTTCCTTGAAGTAAATAGTCAGTGTTTGAGATTGCTATTATAAATGCTTATCCTTCTGACTAGCTTCAAAACTTGGGAACTCGTGGGAGTTGACAAACATGAACCTCAATCCCAAGTTACCAGGGATGACAAAGGTGTCATACAAGTACCTGAATGAAGAAGTTAACAAAAAGTAAATATGAATAAAACCAACAGCTAGAAATGTGAATGAGAAGAGTAATTAAATACCTCATATAAATGTTAACTGACCTCTTACTTATCTACTTGTGCTTTCAACTCCTCAACCTCAACATCAACATCCTCTTATGGAGCCTTCTTTTCATCCATAATTTGATTTCTAGTGATGTCCATGCCAACACCTCTAACACGACTGGGGTGATCCTTGTTGCCCAATTCCTTTTTCAAGATATCTTCATTCTTTGAAAGCTCACCATTGGAGGCTTCCTCTAATAAGGCACTTTGTGAAAAATATATAAGCTTTTTAAGTAAGGAAATATTAAATTAAATTATTTAAAGGTTATACTTACAACTTTTTCGACAATGTCCTTGAACAGTGGAGAAGTGATCATGCCCTTTTGTCTGTTCGAGCTAGAATGAAAAGCTTGGCATGTAACACGAAAGTCTCTCCTGTGCCTAATCTTGTGAGCTATGTAATGGATCAACGTGACAACAAGCTAGTGACAAAAAATATTTTCATATCATTTAATATAATAAAAACTATTAAATTTAACACACACACACACACACACATCTCTTCTTACTCATGCTTGAATTGTCTATGCGAGATGCTAGGCAGGGTATATCATTATTTTTGGCCCTCAAATCCTTATTCTACTGGCTAGATTCCTGGAACTCATTGTTGAGATGGTTGGCAAGAAACGCATCACATTGATCTTGTCTAATAATTGCTCTTAGTGGCTTGTGAACCTTACCACTAATTGTTTTGGCTAATGTGATATATTTCGTTCCAACATAGTATCAGAACTATGATATTCCTTAGTTATTGAATGAAAGACATATTTCTTCCAAGTAGTATCAATACGAAATGCCGCCTATTGAATAACACAATCAAGGTATAAGTTATATGAAATGCTGCTTGATCAACAATACAATCAATTAACTAAGAATTTTAATTTACTTCAATCAGTTCCCATATTGACTCCCTAGCTGCTTCATCAATGTCATGCTAGTCATTAATTGATAGGCCTAGTTTTGGTTGAGTCACCATACCAATGTAACTATTGAATTTATGCTTGTTCTCCTTTATTGGTTGACTCTTGGGATTCCATTCCAGGGAATACTTAAGTCAAGCCAATCTCCTCCTAGACACCATCTCCATCATCACCAAAACTTTCCTAATTGTTCTAGACATTTGAGCTTTCTCTTTCTCATTCATGCCAGTGGGAATAGTGGAATGACCTTCATTGCTAGGACTGAAAGCGGTACTGGGAGGATTGTTCAATAGGCATGCATGCTCAATGTCAACGAGAGTAGTGGTAGAAGGAGTAGTGTTAAATAGGAGTAGTGGCAGCAATAATAGTGTCAACAAGAGTAATGGTAACGGAAGTGACTCTGTCTTTTTGAAGCTACTTTCAGAGCCATTTAACTATCACACAACTCACATACAAAAAGTTTGTGAGAATTTTGAGCATAAATGTTCATTTCCTACAAGAGGGAGTACATTTATTATGATTTTATCTCTAGAACTTGTTTTGAATCTTTATCAAGACTTTTAATGGCTATTTGCATACACAAAAATGATTTAGGCATTCATTTGTAAAAATAGTTTGGCCAAATACCCATCCATTTTTACATAAATCCTTTGCTTTAACCATTTGAGCCTTAGCCTTATTTAAAAAAAAAACCATAAGCCCTTTGTTAAGATTTATTCACTTTTCTTCCATCCCTTTTCTTCCCATTTCCTATTTTAGAAAGTGCCATGTGTTGAAATTGATTAAATAAAAGGAAGGAATTAGGATTTAGTTTTGAAATTCAAAAAAAAAAAGAAAGCGATAAAAATCTTGAAAAAAAATACAAGAGAAAAAAAGTAAGAAATTTGAAAAAAATGATGAATATGAAAAGAAAGAAAGAAGACTCATTGTGAAAAAGAAAAAGACAAAATATGTGTGATTCTTGTGGATATCTTCTATAAATAGCTGGGGTGGATTTGATATTTGTAATAAGACTTTCCTTTAATTTCTTGATCTTTATCTAAAATTCTTAGCACTAACTAGAGGATATGCTTGTTCCCATTGAATAAGTTCATTTCATTATCCTATCTTAAACATTTGAACCCTTGAAATGTCCTTTTGATTTGTGTGTGCAATTGCATAGGTTAGTGGAGACTGACATAAACAAGCTTATGGTAGAAGGGTTGCAATAGGTAGAATTGAGTGAAACACAAACCTTTAGACACTTTGAACGTAGAGTGTAAACACTTGACTGATGAGGAGCAGCCTATTGAAATTTATCTTTGCTTAATTAATTGCCTTGATGCTATTATTCTTGAAAGGAAGGAAAGGTTTCTAATTAAATCCACTTCTTGAAAGTTTGAATTGCACTTAACCTTGAAACATTCACAATTTCTTTTATCCTTTTTGTACAGTAATTTTCTTTTACTTGAGGATAAGAAAATATTCAAGTGTGGGGATTTGATGATTACTGATAAATCATAATTTTTATATATTTTATCCCACATTTTCTATACATTTTAATGACAATTTTGAGCTAATTTGGGTTTATTAGATATTATTTGGATTATTAACGAATTTTGAGGAATAATATATTTTTAAATTAATTATAAGAATTTTGTGCTTACATTGTGAATATTTTATTTTCCTATTTTTAACATGGTTTAATTTTGCCAATCTTTAATTGATTTTAATTTGAAGTATTATACATTACTTGAGTTTTTGGCCATTTTGTGGAAAATTATATTTTCTGAAAAAAAAATTAGCTTGGAAATATTTTGAGGCATGAGATTTATTTTGGATATAGGTCTATGTTGACTTTTCAGGTTATGAAAGCACAATTAATAAAATTCAATAATGAAAATTAATTCTTGAGTTTTAAGATACATCCAATGATTCAGGTTTCGAAAGAAAAGGAAAGAATTATTAAGGTTAACTAAAGATACAATGAGCATTTCTAAGTAAGGAAAATTTGAAAACTTTTACACTTTTATTTTTATTTTATTTTCATTGGCTCTTTTTGAATTCAATAGTTAGAATTTTTCTTAAATCCTCCACCCTCTTTTCTTGCCATTGGATTATTTGTTCCCAACCCCCTCTTCCTCTCACTCACACTCTCAGCCGCCAGGAAAGAATGGATTAAGCTCTCTCTGTCGGTTTTTATTTTCTTTCTGCGTCCACAATCATCATGTCCAGCATCCGTCTCCTCCATTCAACAAGAGCACATTTTGTCATTTTCTCTATCTTCACTTCATTCTTCAAGTGCATTCTAAAGACCTTGTCACATCACCACCATCTTCTTTCTCTCAAATTTAATCCTTCAAGGCCACACGCACACCTTGCTTTAAGCAATTCCCATATTCAATTAAAAAAAAAAACAATTCCACCATCATCACTTCCATTCACTGCGTTACCTCACCACTACACCATCCGTTCATTCGCACAACTTACTGCTGTGACTAAGATGGAGTTTGGAGGAAGATCACCATCCATGGGAGGTTAAGCTAGCTTGGGATACAACTTGGGATGAGTATGGAGGAAACTAGAGCTTAAGATTTGCTCTTAAAGACTATCAGGGAGTCATTTTTTATTTATCTTTTTAATCCAAGAGTTTAGGATTATTTAGTTTTAAATGATCATAAGTTGTAATGTTGGAAGATAATCTATTTTTAGGTTGTAAATTTTTTAAATCTTTGATCGGATTGATTTTTTGTTTAATGATGAATTTCTGAAATTTATGTTATACACCCTTGCTTTGCCAATTAAATTAATAATTGAGTTCTCATTGTTGATTTAATTGTCATTGTAATGTTTGTTGTGAATTTGGGTTGTTTCTTTTACCTCTTGATTTTTTAATTGAGTTGGTAATTTGTCTAATTATTTAATTAGATAAGTTAAACATATTTTCAAAATTATTTTGAATTTATCATCATGGTTTTGATGAATTTAATTTGCCTAATTCATAGTTGTAGCATTTGGTTTACTATAAGTTGTCTAGTGGATTAAGTATTAGACTTTGTGCTTGTAAGTTTCCTTTGCTTTAATTAAGTAACTGAATTTATTAATTTCACTCTCCCTTCATTCCCCTTTGGTCTAACTATTTGAATTGGGCTAGGAAAGCTAACTCTATGTGAAGTCCTAAGTTGTCTCATTTATCAGAATTAAATCAAATTTTCTTATTTTTGTTTAATTTATCCTTTTGTTCACTTAATTAATTTCTTCATTTTATGTTTCATTTTTCTTTACAAAAAAAACCCCCTCATAATTTAGGACTCATACACTGTATAATAGCATTTAGGTAACATAAGCATTACAGAGCTAGTAATTCACGTCAAGCCTGAGGAGCCAACCTGAACCCACCAAAAAAAGTTAAGGTTAGGCTTGGCTTTATGGGCATTTTTAAAAAGATAAGATACTTTAAATCCAATCCAAATTGAACCCGACCCCGTTAGGGTTGGGCTTGGTTATATACGTTTTTTAAAGAGGGTAGGATATTTTAAATTTGATTCAAATAAGCCTGGCCTAAATTGAGCTTGATCCAAATAATTTCATCCCACTAGAATTTCCAGCTCTAATTAAGATCCATTTAGGTAGCTTTAGTTGCATAAATTCTATTTCTTATTTGAATTTTAGTGTAAAAATCTAGCATTTAGTTTTAGATTTTTTTGCATTGGTTTTTAAAAAACCTAAAAAACTTAAGATAACTCCTAAATTGCTCCTTAGAAAGAATGACTTAGGGTTTGCCTATACTATATTAAGTCAATCTTAGTTTAATTGACCGCTAACACGACTAAGGTAGATTTATCAATTTTTGCACCATTGCGGGGAGCAATGGTTAGCCTTAGGAGTTCCTAGGTGTTTTCATGTATTTCACTTGCATTTTCATGCATTTTTATCTTGTTTTGGTCTTTTACATTTTGCATTTTGGTTGATTTTACTTAAATACCCTATTCTGAAAATACTCTATTTTTGCCCAAAAAATTCTGATTTTTGGTATCCTAAGGTTTTTGGGTGTGGTGATCAATTTTGGTACCTTTTAATACTAGATGTGGGTTATTTTTGGAAAATTCAATGTTTTCAGTGATCTTTCTAATTTTCTTCCTTTTTTGCAAATTTTCTTTGATTTTTTCTTTTTTCCAAGCTTTTCTAGTTTTTTTTTTTGAATTTTTCTGATCTTTCTTTTGTTTTTTTTTTTTAGGCTTTGGATGTGTTAATTCCTTTTAATACCTCTTTCAAAGCTTTTGGTGGTTATATGATTTAATTTGGATTTTTTGGTGTTTTTCCTTTCTTTTTCCTACACTTGTTGAAAAATTCTAGAATTGCTTTTCAATTTCTCTTTGAGCTTCTTAGTCTTTTCTTTGCTGTTTAGAATTGTTTAGTGTATGACTAGATCTTCTTTTGAAAAATTTTTTGAACTTGATCATGAAATTGAGAGCACATTTTACCAACGAAAAAAGATTCAAGTTGAATAGCTTATAGCTAGTAGTTATTCTATAATCCATTTGTTAATTCATCTAATTGTAAAGTTAAAATGGAATAGGATAATCAATTAAATGTGAATGTTAATGCAAATGCACAAAATGTTCCTCCTGTTCGAACCATTAAAGAGTTGGTTTCACCTGATTTACATTTTCAAAATTAGTGTATTAATATCCTAACATTGATACACTTACTTCTAAATTTAATGGCCTTGCAAGTGAAGATCTATACAACCATTTAAGAACTTTCACATAATTTGCACTACTATGAGACCTAATGGTGTTTCTAAGGATTAAATTAAGATGTGTACCTTCCCATTTTCTTTAGAGGGGTCTGAAAAAAATTATTGCTTCGGTTACCCTCTGGATTCATTACCATATGGAATCAACCTAAGAAGTTATTTTTGGAAAAGTATTTCCCAGAATCACGAACTTCCTTTATTAGGAAAGATGCCTGTAGTTACTAAACCAAATATCTGGGGGAGTCTCTTTATGAGTGTTGGGAGTGCTTTAAGATGTTGTTATCTAGTTGTCCACACCACCAAATCCCAGATACATTACTAATATAGTATTTTATGAAGGCCTCTTGCCTCTTGAGAGATTTATTAGATTTTGCCACTGGAAGTGCTCATTTCCACTTGACTATCAATGCTACTTAGGAACTGATTGAGAAGAAAGTTGAGAATACCCAGTAGTTTGGTTCTAAAACAACAAGCAAAAGTTAACAAAGTCAGTTTACATTCTTCACTTCACGAGTCTCACCTGAAAGCAAGATAGATAAGCTTGCATTTGCTATGGAAAAGATGGTTGTACTGCAAATGTGAACTTCCAACATGGCTAATTCTATGGGATCTTCTCCCTCTTTTACCCTACAACTTAGCTTTATAGCTCTAGTTGGCCCACTTGCTTTATTTGTTCATTGGCCACCCACCCATTGATGCTTGCCCATTTTTGGGAGGATAGACTTAAGCCTTTCAATGTAGTCTTTTCCCTAGATTGGTTGCAACAAGGATAATAGAAATATAATCCCTTCTCCAACCACATACAACCTGGGATGGAAAGATCATCCTACTTTGAGATATGGAGGAGGCAATCAGAATCAAGGTTTTAATGATATGGATCCTAATAATCAATTGGTGAGGTAGACTATTTTTATTTAAGAATCGAAGAGCAAAAGCAATATTGAAGCAAGATTTAGGATGAAATATGAAAATCAACAACAACTTCAAAGGACTAATTAGAGCAACACACAATTGTAGAAAACAAATGCAACAGAATGAGTTACAACATAAGTAAGAGATATAAAATCTTCATACCTAATTTAGGAAATTAGCCAAGAAAGTTAAGAAGTTAATGATATGCAGAGTCAGGTTCAGGAGGTTTGCCCTCTCAAGTAGTGGTCAATCCTAGTATTGAGACCCAGCAGAATCTTAATATTGGAAAGTTAATGCTATATCCCTTAAAAGTGAAAAATAGTCATTTTTTAGATCTGTTGCCACCTGTGCTTCTAATAGAAAGGAGGCTACTCTTGATTGATATCCTTCCTCTACATCACAAGAAGAGCGTATTTTATCAAAAAAAAGTGGCACCACAAGAAAAGCAAGAAAAAGATAAAGAAAATAAGAATATGAGCAAGCTACACTTTCTTGATGGGTAGCCAGGCTAAGAAACGGAGAAGGAAGCTGAGATATTAAGGAGGTCTTTGACATCTTCAAGAAGGTGATGATTAATGTTCCATTAGTTGACCTGGTTGCACAAGTGCCTAAGTATGCAAAGTTTCTGAATGAGTATACACCACAAAAAGAAGATTCAAGAATGAAGGCAAGGTTGACTTAGGAATAGTTTGTCTCTTCTCCCTATCAAATGCCAATACCAGTGAAGTAAGGATCATGGTAGTTTTCTTATACCACTGGTGACACAGAGTTTTTAGATGCTCTAGCTAATTTAGGAGAAGCTATCATGTTTATGCCCAAATCAGTCTTCTCTCAACTTCAAGGTGTGTGAATCTCAAGCCCACAAATTTGCTTGCCTCCCTTACTAATAGACGTTGTGCAGTCCTAAAAAGAGTCTTTGGAAGATGTCTTGGTTATGGTAAAATATCTCATGTTCCTTGCAGACTTTTATATTCTTGATATAGATGATAGTAGATTTAGGCAAAAGGGACATTCATCCTGATCTTGGGTAGGCCTCTCCTTATAATTGCTAAGGCTATAATAAATGTGGATATTGGTAGTTTAACTATGGAATTTTCTAGTAATACCATTAGATTTGATATACTTGATTCTATAAGACACCCACCTAATGATTGTGTTGAGATAAAAGTTAGCATTGTGCGTATTCTTATCAATGATGCTTTTGTGATTTTAAAGATAGCATGCTAAGTAGATCATTTGATATTGCTAGTTTAGATAATTCTATCTCTTGTTCATATTTTAAAAGTAATGGTTGTGATTGCTTGCACTGATATAGATCTTGCTGACATTGATGTTTTTACTAATTTTATTGAGGTTGCTAGATTTAAGAAAAAATGTATATATGCCTGTTCCTAGCAATAATGGTTCTGTTGATTGTTTATCTACCATATTTATTAATTCAAATGGATTTTCTCAGTTATTTAGTGTGATTAATGCTATGGATAAAGTTGATTCATCTTTATTACTAGATTCTAAGTTGTTAATTAGTATTGATCATGTTTCTGATGTTGATAATTCTAATTTTGATGTTGTTTTTGAGATGAGTGCTACTGATGGCACTATTTTAATGGATTATGATGTAATTCCTGATTCTTCTACTATCACTATATCCACTTATGATTCCCAAGTTAGAAAAGTCTCCTTTTTTATTTTTAAGTCTTCAATGCAAGTTTCTAGTTTGACTGACATTGATCTAAAGTCACTTATACTTTTAAGTGAGCAAGTTCCTTCCTTAGAGTTAAAACCACTTCCTAACTCACTGAAGTATGTTTATTTGGGAGAAGCCACCAGTGATTAAAGCTAGTGACATAGCCATTGAGGAGGAAATGCACCTCATAGAGGTGCTTAAGTGAAGGATGAAAGCTATTGGATAGACTCTTATTGATATCCCTGGGATTAGCCCTGATGTATGCATACACTGTATTTTGTTAGAAGATAGTGCCAAAGTTGTGCGATAGCCACAGAGATGACTCAACTCATTGATTCTTAATGTGGTAAAGAAAAAAGTTTCTAAACTTCTTTCTACAAGTACTATCTACCCTATTTCTGATAATCATTAGGTTAGTCCTATTCAGGTAGTCTCTAAAAAGACTGGTATTATTGTTATCCATAATGATGAGGGTGAGTTAGTTTCAACTAGAGTCCAGAATAACCAAAAAGTTTGCATAAACTATAGAAAATTGAATTTTGAGATTAGAAAATATCATTACCCCCTGTTCCTTTTATTAATTAGATGTTTAAGAGGCTTGTTGGTAGATCCTATTATTGCCTTTTTAGATGGTTTTTCTGGATATTTTCATATTTGTATTGCACTTAAGGATCAGGATAAGACCACTTTCACATGTCCTTTTAGAACATTTGAATATAGATGCAAGCCATTTGGCCAGTGTGATGCACTAGAAACTTTTTAGCATTGCACGGTTTCTATATTTTTTTTTAATTTTCTTAAGCATTGCATGAAGATATTTATGGATGATTTCACTATTTATGGTGATTCTTTTAAAGCATGCTTAGCTAATTTGGACAGGGTTTTGAAAAGATGCATTCAATACAATCCTATGTTAAATTTTAAGAAATGTCATTTCATGTTTGGAAAGGAATTGTGTTCGGACATGTTTTATATGATGGCATTGAGGTAGATAAAGCTAAGGTTGATATTATTTCATCTCTTCCATATCCTATTTGTGTGAAAGATGTGCTTTCTTTTCTTAGGTATGCTGGCTTTTATAGGAGATTCATTCAAGATTTTAGTAAGATAGTATTGCCACTATCTCATTTGCTATAAAAAGATGTGAGTTTTGTTTTTGACGATTCTTGCAAGTGTGCTTGGGATGAATTGAAGAAGAGACTCACTATACCTCTTATCATTCGACCACCAAATTGGAGCCTTCTATTTGAGCTCCAATGTGATGCTTCAAACTTTGCATTGGGTGCAGTTTTTGCCCAAAGAGTGGAGAAAAAACATGTCATAGCCTATACATTACAAACATTAGATGCTACTCAGGCTAATAATACTACCATGGAGAAAGAGCTCTTTACAATAGTCTTTTGGTTAGAGAAATTTTGGTCTTATATCTTTCACACTAAGTTGATTGTCTTCACTGACCATTTAGCTATCAAGTACTTATTAAAAAAGCCAGACTTTAAAACTTGCCTAATTGATAGGTAGTGTTGATACAAGAGTTTGATGTAGAGTTCCGTGATAAGAGCAGTGTAGAGAATATGGTAGCTGATCAATTGAGCAGGATTGAAATACTTGTGATAACATCTTCTTTACCCTTAGATGATTTTCCTAATGATAGGCTTTGTATGGTTAGTATGTCTATTCCTTAGTATGCTGATATTGCTAACTACCTACCTGCTTCTATTTTACTTGCTAATATGAATAAGCATCAATTAGATAAATTTAGAAGTGAGGCTAAATCCAATATACTAGATACCCTTACTTGTAGCACATTTGTAGTGACCAAATTATTAGGCAGTGCATTCTTGATAATGAATTTGTGTCTGTTTTGCCTTTTTTCCATACTCTTACATGTAGGGGGCATTTTAGCACTAAGCGTACTACGAGGAAAGTATTGGATAGTGGATTATTTTTGCTTACCTTATTTCATGATGCCTATATATTTTGTAAAAAATGTTCAAGATGTCAATTTATGGGTAATATTTCAAGAAAGAAAGAGATGCCTTAACAACCCCTTATATTTTTGAAATTTTTTTATGTTTAGGGTTTAGATTTTATGGTACCTTTCTTTATTTCATTTAGTTATCTTTACATTTTGCTAGCTGTAAATTATGTGTCTAAGTGAGTTGAGCAATTCCTACTCATACTGATGACTCTTCTGTAGTGGTATCCTTTGTCAAGCCTCATATTCTTTATAGGCTTGGTATCCCAAGAGCTATCATCAATGATCAAGGCATTAATTTTTGTAATAGGAGTATGCAGAGCTTGCTAGCCAAGTATGGCGTGATGCATAAAGTGACAACTCCATATCACCTAAAACAAATGGCCAAGCAGAGATCTCAAATAGAGAAATCAAGCTCACTTTATTAAAGATGATGCAATCCAACAGAAAAGATTGAAGTAAAAGACTAGATGATAAACTTTAGGCATATTGCATGACATATAAGAGTCCTATTGGAATGTCTCCATATCAGATTATGTTTGGGAAAGCATGTCACTTGCCAGCAAAGGTGGGTCATTAGGTTTATTGGGTAGTTAAACAGTGCAACCTAGATTTTACTTATGCTGAAGTTGAAAGGAAGTTGAAATTGCAAGAGCTTGAGGAGATAAGAAGAGAAGCCTATAAGAATGCTAGGATTTAGAAAGAGAGAACTAAGGCTATTCATGATAAGCTTATAGTGAGAAAATAATTTCATATGGGCTAAAAAGTGTTACTTTTTATCTTCAGATTAAAACTTATACCTAGAAAGCTCTGCTTTAAATGGGAGGGCCTTTTATTATTACCAATATTTTGCCCTATGCAGTTATAGAGATCAAAAGGGAGCCAACTGGTAGATGCTTCAATGTCAATGGGCACCACCGCTTAAAACCTTTTTGTAAGAGATTCCCCACTTAAGAAGCAAAGGTTACTACTTTGTAAGATGCCATGTAACCCCAATCATATTTGACTAAGGTTGTCACTACCTTAGCAAAATTTAGGTTTGCAGTGTGCCACAAGTTAAAGATGATTTGGGATAGATGTAGGCTCAAAACTAATTAAGCTAATTAACCTAATTCTGGAGGGAATGGAATGAGTGTGTGTAAACCTATTAGAACTAGGAACTCCTATGTGGATTTGGTCACCTATCCTTGTTTGATTACAACCTAGCTAGTGTGATCTCAATCTTTTTTCTCTTTAGTTTTAGTTACTTGGTTATATTCACTAAGACTTAGCTAATCTCTTGACCAACCCTAACCAAAGATTATGGCCTTAGAGTATGGCCAAAACCTAGCTATCATTAAGCATAATCAAAGTGTTACAAATTAAGTCAATTAGGTCAAGCATATATGAAGGAATCAACACGCTTAAGATTATGATTCATGAAGATATTCACATGCATTGCAGTTGGTAAGACTATACAACTAAGACAATGGTTAAACTTATCAAGCTAATCAACATTATGAATTAACTTGAAGAGGCCAAATTCATGTACTCAAAGTAACAAAACTGAAGTTGTAACAAGCTTCTCTTAATCATATGAATCATCACTTGAGATTATAGATCAAAGAGTCATATAAATTCCTAATTCTAGAGACAGAAAGTAGAGAGAGAAACTCAAAACTAGTTAGAAAATAATACAAA
>NW_026556856.1:0-30566 GCF_029017545.1 Prosopis cineraria
TGATTCATGAAATTACTACGAAGGTGAACTGTATTATTTAAATATGCCTCATCCACGATTCCTCTTATCATCATCGTACTAAATATGATATAAATACCTGATGCATATTGCCATTCGCATTAACCTGTCTATGTTTCAAAATTTTATGTGTTGTCTTTTAATCAAAAAATCATTTGGAGGACACCATTACACCAACTTGTTTTCTTTTAAAAATTTTTCGAGAATGTTATGTTGAGATCTGTGAATTTAAATTTTTTTTTTGACCAATACAAGCAATCTCATTATGAAAAGGCATATTTTTTTGGTCGACTTGAAAAGGATATTTAAGTTGGTTGAGATAAACTAAATTAATGCGATGAGATTAAATAAAAACACAGCGGCACATTCATTTATAAAAACATTTATGTTTTACAAAGGGAAAATATTCTCCATCCTTTTTAATGTGTTTTGATAATTAATTTCCTTTTTTTTTTTCAAGTGCCTTAAGTTTCATCTGTCTACAGCTTTAGTTAAGGAATTAAAGATGGCTAACATGTATATAGTCTTTGATACCTCTGCTGTAGACTAATTAAAATTACAGTGTGTTATATAAAAAGAGCTGAAGACAAAAAAAATAAATAAAAATGGGGAGAATATCAATAAAGAATCCTAGAAGTAATTTGATATCATAAAAGGACTGTAACAAGTAAACATTAACAATTAACAATATCTAATCTGTTTAGGTCCTTATCAGATATAAATTCTTTTAAAGATTCATTGATGCTCTTGCAAAAAATTAAGTTGGACATTTTTCCAGAATCCTTAAACGTGCACTAGATAAGCTTCAAGAAAAAAAAAACACACATACCACAATTGGGTAGGTAGATAGAAGGATTGGTAACCATTTCATGTAAATTTGCCTTTACTAATACACAATTAATACTAAAATTAAGGCACTCATAGTTACCAAGATTGTAATTTTTGTGAAATAAGATCCCAAGTTTTCCATAAATCAAAATTACTTAAACATCATTTATAACCTTCTATAAGAGTAAAATATTATTTTAAAAGGCATGAGATACCTTAAAAAGGTTAAAGGACTCAATCAATTGAAAAATGTGATGAATGAAAAATAAGGTGATGCATCACGGTATGTGCAATATATCATGGTTGTCCTTCCTCTGTGCCATTCTTCATGATGCAGGCACCATAGGCCACAACATGTGGCATGTTATCAGATAGCAACGAAGGCTGACTTTTGATAGAGCCCATTTCTCTGTCTAATGTTCAATTGAGGTTGATATAAGTGTTTATAGAAATTTTTTTTTAAAAATAGTTAATGGCAGGGTTTTACTTTTAAATTATTTTACACACTGAAGATGCACATTCAAACACATTTCATAACTTTTTACACTTCACACAAACTTAAGGGCATCCAAAACTCCACACATGTGCCAAAAGCTACCATTAACATCCAGAACATATTCAGTGAACTTATGACTACTTATACAACAAACTACATGCATATAATTTTGCAATTTCAAATTTTTACTCTTCAACCCGTTAATATCAAAAAAATAGTAAGGGAAGGTTTTTTTAACATTGCATAAATCATAAAATTTCAAATTCAATAATATGACAATATTCTTTATACTTACACCGGTATTTGGCTCTGTTTACACCAGTATTTTGGCTCTGTTTAACATCTAATCAACTTATATACAATATTCTAGGGCCCAAAATACATCCTAAAATATAAACAATAGAATAATGCAAGCATAAACAAAATGTATTCCTTAATGGCAATATCCTATCCATTATATAAAATAAATATATTTTGAGAGGCTTTACAGTAGACATGGTAATTCCTAAGCCTCGATGCCTTTTTCCTTTATGCCCTAAGCTAGAGTTTATAGAATATTGAAAAGAAATGGGGTAAAATACAACCACTGAGTAATCAAGGTACCTTATCTATGCAATGCATATCAATTGATAAAAAACACATAAATGAAAGTTGAATACTCAAAAATTTGAGATTACATGTAACACAAGTTGTAATTTTACAATCTATCTCATTATCATTTTTTCACCAATCAAACCATTAAAACATATTACCACAACACAAACAAAAGTGTGACAATGACCCAATTCACAATGTTAATACGTTCCAAATCTCCGTCCAATGTTTGATTAAGTGGGTTTCAATGTATATACAGAGCTTTCTTTTAGTTGTAGCTAATGACACAAGTTTCACGCTCAAATTCATTTTCTATAAAGAGTTGGACACCAAAACACATTTTATCACTTTTTCACATTAAACTCAAATAATGGTGTTTCAACTTATACACAAGTGCCACAAGCCTACACTGACCACTCAACAAGCTCAATGAACTCTAAGGAACTAGTACAACATACCACATTCAACAAAAATATACAGATTACAAATTTCGCCACTCAACCTCATATTTATAAAAATAAAGGGTAGGAAATCTTGCACAAACCATTCATTTTCATTTCCAATCATTTCAAATATAGCTGTTTCTACTTACATAAGTATTTGGCCTTAACCAAGGGCTTACAACCATAACTCACTAACTCAGGATACAAAATACATATGTGTGACACAAATCAATGCAAGTAGCACAAAATCAATGGTATATGACCTAGTTGGCAATATAGCAACATAAATACGCGTAAACAAAGCAGGGAGGCATAAAGATAGGATTTTTACCTAAAATCTTATGCCTCAGATGCTTTTCTCAAATCAGATATGATGAGTTAGGCTTGAAAATATGGAATATTAAGATATGAGTACAACCACTCAGTAATTACGTTTCACTTAACTATACAATTGCATATCAATTGAAAATTGATACAAATAGGCAAATCACATAATATAGCACATATATGAGAACATGACCACAATTTACAATACTAACAACCCATGTGATCGGGTCTAATGTAATTTAACCACATAATGATAATGTACAATATGGGGTCACAATAATATCAATCATGTGCCCCTAACACATGTCAGACCATAATAATAACAATTATGTGGTTGGATCTAAATGTATGATTAAATGCCAAGCTTATACACTCCTGTTACCTTCGATATAAAACCTGTGGCTACATTCTTCACAAATTAATCCAGCCTTTTACTTGTGAGAAGCTATAAGGCCAGGGTCAACTCACTTACTTGTGTAAGTTAGTTTTCCCTAATACTAATAATCATGGAATGTCGTATCCCTAATCTAGTTCTCCTCATAAATCGACGGAGACTAGTTAGAGCTCGAATTCCTTATAGAATAAGTGAAACAGTTCAAAATCAACCATGAAACAAGGGCTGGCCTACCTCTTATTCTAATAATTGGTGCCAAGGCAAGTTCTCAATTTTAATAGTCATTGGCAATATCACATGGATTTAACTATTTACTCCTCTCCCTAAGCAAACTCCCGCCAATAATCATACATGTATATATACTATATATTCATGCAATTCGACCATCAATCCCATAACATGGATAATAGATAATCACATATTCAATTCATTCCACATGCCAAATAGCATATTTTATCAATTTCATAGTGATTAGCCATTATCAAATCTTTAATTGCAAAGAGATGGCTTTTCAAATGTTTCTATTTTCAAAATCATACCATAAATTCACAAGTTCATCATTTTGCCAAATATATGCATTGATAGTTAAAAATATCAAGCATGCTTTACACAAAAATTAATTAACATTCAACTATATAATTAGGTTTTCCTAAGTTATTTCAAACCTTTAAGAAGTCAAAGGTTTATCCCTAACAACACCAACTTTTAAAGCTTCTCACAAGCTTGAATGGTCCAAAAATGAAATCTCTACAATTATATAGCAATGTTATCATCGTTATCCCATTTGTAGTAAATTTCAATATCAAACTCTACATTATTTATTTGATCGATTTCATAATTCACTATTTATTCATGCCCAATAGGTTCACTAGGTTCTATTGACCTATAATATCATTAATAAGTCATCTAACCACATTAATGAATATCAACTCTCCCAACAACCATATTAATTGTAAAATTCGCATGAAAATAACTTCTCCTAGTTAACTGTTGATAAAATCATCAATGTAGAGTTTAAATACTCTAAACCACTCTCATTATATCCATTCTAACCCATGGGCTCAGACCCATAGCTCATATGGACCGAAAACTAATCTCCTAACTCAAACTTTAACTCAAATCTTCATACATGTGGTAGAAAAAGGAAGAAGAGGGCATAAACTACTTACCTTAGGTGTTTGGATGCCTCAATATGTCTTCAAGGGTCCCAATGGACATGCCCTAGTTAAAGCCAAGTCATGCTCTTATATTTTCTCCTTCCTCTTCTTTTGATTTCACATGCAAAGCGCAAGTTGATAAATTCTTATCGTTTGCCATGCATCACAACGCATGTAGTGTCTTGTCGTGATCGTGGCATAGAGAGGCCTAAATCATGCCTGATTACCTTTGTGAGCCACAACGGATTGTCCACACGTCACGGTATGTGGCATAAGGAGCAATTCATTACTTTTTCCTCTTCTTTCCTTGCTCAAATGGCCCGACTTCACTCCAAACCCATATCTTAGGCTAAAATCAAAACCAAAAACACCTATTAGACTCTCTGACCACACACGTTGTTAACTTACAAATCATACTTATTAAGTTAATTAACCATGATTAAATTTCTTGAATGTTACACTCGGACCACAACTTCTCCATTCTTGAATCTCCGAAGTATTGTATACGCTAAGCTAGTCTTATCAATAAATAAGTGGAGATAGCTAAGTTTAAGTTCCTCGACAAACAATAGAACAAGACTAACCTTCGTACACCAAAAAGTGGCCATAAAACACCATATGAATTTTATCTACTTCTCTCTCTAGGTGAACTCCTATTAAATGATTATGTAATATCTCATGCTCATGCACGCATTTACATATGCTTGTAATTCACAATAACAAGCTTATTATAAGAAATCATAAGATTGTCTAAGCATTGAGTAAGACAATCCTTCTTATTTATCACATATAATTTTCACTTGCAATCTCAATCACATTTACATTTTCTACATTATATTTAATCATTACATTGCAATCAATCACCATCATCACATCAATTGTCAATTCCTCATTCTAATATATAATCACAGTTTGAAAATCATTTCCAATTCAACTTCACATTTAAGATCAAATTAAGATTATTACATTACCACGTGATTTATAGCATGCATTTACAATCACAATTTTTAATTATATATGCAAATAAATTATTTTTCATATTACAACTCAATTAACAAACAATTATCCAAAATAAGTTTCTCAGTTATCTCAAATCTTTAAGAAATTAAAAATTTACCCCTTAGTAACTTGCTTTCAAGCTGTTACTCAAGCTCAAATTAGTGTACAGATTATTAATTTATAATTAATCAAGTTTTAAACTCATCATTTGCCACAATTTATACTATTTATACTCTTATTTGAAATACTTGACTAATCCCATAATTATCATTTCTTAGCATCTAAACTTAACCATTAGGTTTATTAGCTTTTATCAATTCCAAATAACTTCATTAAACTCTCATTAGGTTATTAATATCAACCAACAACCCAAACATTCACAATTAATGCCAAATTTCAAACATAAATGTGCCTCGCCAACCAAAAGTACGTAAAATTTTTAATCATTAGTTTAAATACTTCAAACAACTCTCATTAGCTCCATTTGATTCAATGAGTTAGACCTATAACTTAAATGAATAAAAAATCATCACCCTTCAACAAACCCTAATCTCAAAACATCTAAAAATAAGCTGGGGAGGAAGCAGAAAAGGTTAAAAGGATTACTCTTGGGGTTTGATAGTTTTAAAATGCCTTCATTCTTCTCAAAATTGAAGCCCTAATAAAGCAAAATCATACTCTCTTTTTTCTCACACTCCCTCTTCTAAATTTACAAACTGATACTGCTCATTTTTTGTAGAATTTTGACCGTGTGCCACGGCGTGTCGCACAGAGTGCCCCAGTCATGCTGCAATGGATGGCATAGAGAAGTTTCCCTTTCTTTCTCAGCCTATTGCTCCATGATAGACCATGTAAATGCTATGGAGCGTGGTACAAAACCACACACCTCCATTTTTCTCCTTCTTTTAGGCCTACATAGCTTGCATCTCAGACCCCCTTTCTAAGGTCATTATCAAGCCTGAACGGTCCCTTAATCTTATTTAACTATTCTCTACATCAATTTTATTTAATTAAACTTGGTTGCTTCATTAATAAACAAATGATTGAAATTCAGGATGTTACATTTTTCTCATACAACATCTAAATCATCATAATTTTACCAAATCGATAACAAAAATGAACAAAGTTATGTGTACATTAGCAAATTTAACCCTGCCAATGACAATAAGGACTGATGTTGTAAACATATAAAACTTAAGGGATTGAGGAACCCAAAAAAAAAAAGGCATAAAGACTAATTTCAAAACACACTGAATATCAACAGTTATATTTTTCCTTTAAGAAATAAAATACGATTCTAATGTTATATATAATGTGACAAGTCGTCTTAAGTGCATTAGAGAATCGGATGGAATGGAGAAAATATAAATAAATTGTGAAGTTGGCACTACTCTAATCATACGTGATGAGATGGTGATGAGAATGTAAAACAGAGTGGAGACAAGTGAAATTGGAGAGAATGGAAGGGAGGAGAATATGATGAGTGATGCTCACACGACTATGTCTTGTCTGTTGTTTTCCATCCACCCAAAGTGTCCATCCCTTCTTCTATTTACCTCACTTCCTCAACCCAAAATCTTTATGTCCACCCAACTTGCATTCCTGTCCTCATTCCTATTTCTAAACCGCCTCGTCATCATTCCTTGTTTCTGTCAAGTAGTATAGCGAATTCGACGCTCCATTTGCTGCGTGGCAACACCTTACATGTACTGGAAACCATATTCATGTATATTAATTTATACTTAATAATATAAATTATGGATAATAAAACTTTTTGCCCATAAGTTTGTCTTAAATATCAATTTACGACAAGCTTTTTTTAATGTTATTCTTTACGTTTTCTTAAATTATCATATTAGTCTTTTAAATTTAAAATATAAATTAACTCTCAAATCAACCTAATGTATAAAACATATTGATAATTTAACATGTGTATGTAGCTAAATAAAAATAATTTAACCTTTAAATCAATTTAATTTTTATCAATATAGTCTCTTTTACAGTGTTTTTTTCTTTTATTTCTTTCAAATTTTTGATTAAGTTGTTTTTATTTTTTTTATTAATTTACATGACTGTTATCAATATTTTGGATATGTTTGAAATTTATTTGAGTATAATTGATGATTAAAAAAAACTATGAACATAATAGATTTTGATTATAATTAATTATATTGTAATGTGATGGTGTTTGAGTGATATTTTTTTAAAATTAATTTTAATAAAATTGAAGATGTTTAGATGATTTTAATTAAAATTAATTTTAGATATATAAATTATAATGAAAGACATGAGTTTTAGGACAAATATATTATTAAATTCATTTAACAAAAATCTAACAGTGATACATTTAATATTTTGAAAATTACTTAACACACATATATTGATTAACAATGTAAATTTAAATTAAATTAATTGTAACATTAATAATATTTTTTCAATGTTACAGCTTTTTTTCATTTTTTTCAGATTTAATGTCTTGTTTGCTTTTGATATTTTAAGAAAAGTTACTCGCCTTTTGTCCCCCTAGGACGTTTCTTCGCCGTCGATTTCTCCTTTTCTTCGTTATTTTTCAACTCACTTATAGGCCCAACAGCAAGCAACCTCTTCAACTCAGATGTTCTCAGATGCTGCAGCTTCATGAATCTTGAATCTTCAGCATTTCAATCTCATGGGCAAGCATCTTCACTCCTTCGTCCTTCACTCCCGACATATCTTTGAGTTGAGGAAGAAGAGGTCGCAGGTCACAAGAGGATGATAGAAACTGGAACGACGTTCATGTAAAGCGAAGAGAGAACTGTTACGAGCACAGGCAGACAGTCCATCCTAAAATATTAGCATATTGAGTGAGATAGCTTTTTAAATTTATAAACCCTATACTACCGGTGAGGATCTCCAATAATTTCACTTCATAACACTTCACTCATCATTTTACCAATTAGAAACTTTTATGAATAACTCTTTTTATGACATCAAATTCTCATTATTATTATGAATATAGATTTAAAGACAGAATTCATTTTAAAAAATTAACTTATTAAATGAGAGAGTTTTTGAATTTATAAACTCTATAATTGTGAGGCTTTTCAACGTGAATCTCATTATAAGAGGTCTTAAAATGTTAGCAGCCACTAGATCAGGGAGAGAAGATGCGCACATTTACGCAAAAACCAAGGGTGTACTGGTAGGCTCGAAATTCTGAAAAGTAATAAATGTTCTAATAAGAATAATTGAAATTGAGGAGCAAACCAACTTAAGCCAACACGCAGTTTGGGTAAAATAACCATATAGAAATGAAAGTGTTGGGATATCTTTCATCAAAACGTCATTTCCATACAAATAATTAATTATAATTCCATGTCCAAATATGCACTTCGTTATTAATATTCATACATCTTAATAATGATATCTCCTCTTTCAATAACAACAAAATCAATAACTAAAGTAAGCTTTAATGACCAATTTAATAAAAATTAAATTTAAATAACTTAATTGATGATTGAGATTAGATAAGTTTAAGAATTAAAAATTTAATATCCTCTAAAAATAAAAATAATCCAGTTATATGATTGCCCGGGCCCACATCGGCCTTTTGGCAAAGAGCAAATTCAAGAACGATTTCCTTTTATTAAAAGAAGTCAACTTTACTCTATTGAAGGCGGAGATTTTTACTGGGAGCAATGTTATTACGGGAAACACATACCTCATGCCGCGCGCATCCCAAAGGATAACAAAAAAAAAACCAATAAAATAAAAATCAAGGGAGATGATGATTTTGCATTGAAAAAAAAAAATCGTGCCCATAAAAGAGAGAGAGAGAGAGAGAGAGAGAGAGGGTAGACGTGGCCCCGGCATTAAATCAACGAATTCTGCTTTTGGACCATCCAAGTTAACGCTGCGAGTCTGGACTGTCCTTTTTCAAAAAAAAAAAAAGTCATTTCCATTCTTAAATTATTAAAATATATAAATAATATTAAATTTTATTTAGGATTAATCTTATCCTCCCATCTCAAAATTTTGATTCCTCCATACTCTAATTATTTATTAGTGAGGCCCACATAAATTTTTTAAATATTTTTAATAATAAAATATAAGAGCGAGAGCCACTTTATTTTTTTATTATATTTTTTACATGGCTCACTCCTCTCTCTTGATCTCTCCCCATCTCCCTCTCCTTCTCCTATCTCTCTCTCCAAGCTTTATCCTTTTGAACGTGCCTGGCCAGCACAGGCACAATGCATCAACGTTAAGCTATGGCATCTAGGGCACCCAAACACACAAGGATGCATCAGGAGGAGCTACAGGGCACTTGGATAAGACGTCCATGGAGGGAGTGATGAAGATGTTGGATCCAAACGGGTGAATGAGCGACAAAGGAGATGAACGAATTGAGTGCACGGGGAGGGTTTGAACTAGGAGGTGGAAGACGAAGGCATACATGAGGAGGGTTTGCTGGTTAGAGCATGTTGCTCTCACTAGTCAAGTCCCGAGTTCAACAATGTGATACTACTCTTGATCTTTTTCATCATTCATTCCTCTCTCCCCCCCCCCCTCCATTCCCTCTTTCTCTCTCTTCATTTTAAATCAAGTCTTGCAAAAAATAGGTGTTGTTTGTTGCTTTTGAAGGCTTGTCTCTTTGCTTTGTTTTTCTATCATCAAAACAGAGGTTGAAAAATATCTGAACTCTCTCTCCCTCCCTCCCTCTGTTTCTCGTCCCCATCTCCCATCCAGAAAATGTCGTCGTTCACCATGCTGACATCCTTGACGCCATGCAATCTATAGCAGACCCAAACATCACCCAACGCAAGTTTTTTATCCATAGTCTTAGATGAGAGACCACTACTGATAGCCTCTGCTCCCTCTTTTTCACCTATGGCGAGCTTGAAGAAGCCATTGTGATTCTTGATAAGGCCACCTGGAAGTCTAAGGGTTATGGGTTTGTCACCTTCAAGCACGTTGATGGTGCTTTGCTTGCCCTGAAGGGGCCCAGCAAGAGGATAGATGGTCGCATTGCTATGATGCAGCTTGCAGCGGCACTTGTGGATTCGGTGAAGATGGTGGAGGAAAGAGATTCAAAGTGGGAGACACGAGCTATTGGAGTTTAGGTAGAGAGAGAATGTGAGGAGAAGAGTCAAATATCTCTCATTACTTTCCTAATTTCAACTTCCTATCATTTTCCTTCTACTTGAAAAAAAAAATATTTTTATATTATAAAAATATATAAAATAAGCTGTGAGACCTACAATTAAATATTTTATAATAAATAATATTTAAAAAATCAAATGTGGGACACATTTAATAAAAAAAATAACAACAGGATAAACGGATGAACAAATTTTTTAATTTGAGAAACATAATTAATTTATAATTAAATTTAAAAACATTTATAATTTTTTATATATAATTGAGGAATAAAAATGATTCTCGACTCTTTGTTGTATCGTCTCATCATTCATTAATCCATGTGGCCGCAAAAATACTGATGCTGATGGGCACAATTGCTGCATAAAATTTGAGTTATTTAAATTAATTTTAACGATCTAAATTAAAATTTATATTTTTCATATAAAATGATACCTTTTCGTTTTAAATTATAAAATAATTTTAAAAATATTTTACATTTTAAAATATAAGACATTTTAATAAAAATAAAGTTTTATTAATAATATTTTTTTAGTATTACTTCTTTTTTTATATTTTAATAAAGATAAAATTTTATTAATGATTCTTTTTTAATACTTCCCATTTTATATATTACCTCCCTTTTAATATTTTTTATAAATAGAGTATTAAATGAATGACATTTATTAAAATTTATGTTATTATTTAAAAAGTTATAAAATATATTTAATAAATTTTATTAATACGTATAATTTTATTTAAAATATTTTATAATATAAGACGTATTTTTAATTTGACGTGGCCGTCTAGATTAACACGGACGCTGGTTGCGTGAAAATGAATGCAAACTGAATACCCAATCGAATAATACAAGGTGGGACGAAGCCGAGGCTATGACAACACGTATCAACAAACAGCAAATTACAGACTTCAAACATTAAGATCTATGCCAACTTCAACTCCAAGCCCATTTTAGCGTACTTTGCAATCTGTACTTGGTAAACTCAATTCAAGGAAACCCAATTTGGGTAACAACTACAGTTAAGATACAAGAAAATAAGCTGCACCAGTTCAGCTGGCCAATGGAGGATAAGGTAGAAACGGTGAAAATGGATCCACCACTTTCGGCCCCTTTCGAGCAAACCGAAGCGGTGTGATCGATGAACTATGGATTTAAAGACTGGCCAGACTTGCACTCTTTCTCTCGCTCTCTCAGCATCGTGAGAGGATGCTCCATTCTGGTCCGTCTCACTTTCGGTTGTTTTGATGTTTTCAGAGTTAAGACAGTGGAGAAAAAATTGGTGCTACCGAACACTAATTCAATCAATGCACCATGCGACGATTGGGATCCATATGGTTTTTATTTTTTATTTTTTGGGTGGGTGGGGTGGTGAGGCATTGATTTTCCTTACCATAAAGTATTTAATGTGTATCGATTGGCATGCAGTGAGTAAGTGATAGGAAGGTGCTGGCACCAATTATGCTATGGCTGTCATCAGGTATCAACCATGCTCTTCAATTGTGTTATTATTATTATTTTTTTTACCATTTTTTCTAAGTACATTGTAAGATATGGTTAGCTAGATAAGCTATTCTTTTATAGATTAAAAGGGCCAAATGTATTTTCCCCTTTTTAATAATAAAAAAATACTCAAGTATGTTTTTATGTCCATATCTAAATATTTCATAGATATTCTCTACATAGAGTATAAAATTAAAATATTGTTATTGAAAGCCTAACTTAAAAGGAATGTTCAAACGTGCGTGCTTTTACTCCCAGCAATGATGCTGGTGGGAAGCATGTAGAGTAAAACACTCCGAAATCATCAGGCAAGCATACAGATGCATTCTATGCGGAATATAACGAAAATCAATACTAGCAATATATAATCCGATGCATGCCACACACAAAAATTACAAGACGCACGTATTAATATACGAGTATCGGATTCATGGATTAGGAAGAGTGGGAGGCAAATCCGTATCAGGGGTGGGATTATTTTGCTTCTTTTTCTGAATTTGTTTATACTCTCCGTAGAAGTAGGACACAAACCCCCAAATTGAGAGACCCAGGCTAACTCCTTTCTCTGCTGTGAAATTCTCTCGGTAGAAAATTACGGCCAACACTTCCGTCACCGGCAGCATCACGGCAATTATAATACCTGAAAACAGTGAAGAGGCACAAAAGATAACTCCTATAGCTCCCAGAAAGAAACATTGCCACATGATCGCGCTGCACGCCAACACTACGTAATATTTTGTCTCCCCCAGCCCGAATTCTCTCGCCTCTCTTCCCATCACCTGCAAAATATAACGCTTGAGTTCCCTGATAAGATATGTATATAGATCAATTTTTTTTTTTAAAAAAAAAATAGAGTTGCGATGAAGAGATCCGAGAGCGGTGAACCTTGAAGTCATTGTTGACGATCATCCCGACTGTACAGAACAGGGTGGCACCGAAGCTCATCACCAACTGAATCTGGATGACCAGCACGTAGGTCACTCTCCGCTTGCTCTTGCCGTACATGAGCTCTATCAAAGGCAACAAAAAACCGTACAAGGCCGCCGCCGTCAGCGTTAACACGAACCCCAGCACGTATTGCTTGGTGGACTCGCCTCGGGGACGATCTCCGGATGAATGAAGAGCCAGCACACCAGCTCCAGTGGTGAGCAAGACGACGGCGTTTATGGAGAAAGGGGTGAACTTTTGCCTGACGAGAAGGAAGGCGAAGGCGGCGGTGAAAGCCAGCTGGGTGGCGATGATCAGAGCGGACGTGGAGACGGGGAGGCGAGCTAAGCCGTAAGCATAGAGGTAATCGTCGAGGCCGGTGAGAACACCGATGACGAAGGCTGAAAGGAACAGGCGCGCGTCGATGAAGACGAAGGGCTTAGCTTGTCGGGAGAGGCGGCTGCGAATGAAAGAGATGAATAGGGGAAGGAGGCAGACAGGGAATCCACCGGTTTCGAGCCAGCTGGAGAGCCAGACGCGTTTGCCGCCGTGGAGGAAGTAGAGGCGACTTATGAGAGGGCCACCGCTGGTGCCTAGACAGAGCAAGAGGCAGTTTGTTAAGAAAAGGACTCTCTTGGCGCTACCCTTTCGCGGCTCCGATGCTTCCCTGTCTTGCATCTTGCGCGTCTCTGTAACGATGCTGGTTCAAACAAACTGTTGCGGTGTGTGCCCCGTCCTGGGTCGTCCGGTTCACAGGAGTGGAGAAACACTCTGGGTTACGCTCAATGATTTATATATATTAATTAATAATTAATAATTAATTAGTGGCCATTTAATTTTAACGTTCCTCAAAGAATGCCGGCTCGTTATACCCCACCCTAGATGGACGTCTTATTCTTTTTATCAATTTCAACTAATTATTCAATTGAGCAAGGTGTACATTATAAATAAATATTAAATTAGTTCAAGTAATTAAGAAACGCACGAATCTTATCTGTTGGATCCTTTTGGACTGGCCAGTGTTCCTTGTTTGTTTCTCGCCGTATTAATGTACTCCGAATATAAGTTTGTTTAAAAAAATTGTACTCTGAATAATATGACAATACTAATGAAAAATTAAAAGCTTTCACTAGCTCTAACTAAAAATGCTAGATGCTTTTATACAATTTCTTAATTCTTACTAGTTATTTCCCCCAATTAAAAAAGTAGGATATTTTTTAATTAGGTTGTGCTAGTCGAAAATATGAAAGTATAAAACATCTTGTAAAATTAATAGTAATAAATTATTCTATTAGAAGACAATATTTAAATATAGTGATGTTTTTTTATAATTTTAATTATACAAACTATTATTAATTATTTGACAATGTAATATATTTTAGATCTGGGTAATTACGTTCAGATAGGATCTCGATCTTCTGCATCACTGCCTCGGACCTCGGCTAAAGAGAAAAAAAATTAAGCCATAGACGCTGGGGGGAGGAGGGTGTCTCCATTTCTCTTCCCTCTATTTCCTTCCATTTTTCTTCCATCACCTTTGAATTAAACTTTTCAATGGTTTAGATTTAATTTTTTAAAAAAATTGTTATTTTAATTTTATATAAAATATATAAATAAAATATTATAACTTTAAATGATTTAGATTAAACTTTAATAATTTAAATTTATTTATACACTTTTTTATAAAATAAAATAATAATTTTATTAAAGCCTCAATTTGAACCATTAAATTTTTGATCCAAAGGTGATGGGAGAGAAATGGAGTAAAATGGAGGGAAGAGAAATGGAGACAACCTCTTTCCGACGCTGGGGGTGTGAGTTTGTTGAAAAATTGTCTACGAAAACAGAGGAGAGACGACGAGGATGGGGGCACGTGGTGGGTGCCTCTCTGTTTTTTTTCTTTTTATTTTTTTTTCCAACTATAGTTAGATTAAAATTTGAACCATTCAATTTAAATATTTAATAAAATTATTTTTTTTCACATCAAAATATGTAAATAAATTTAAACTATTAAAATTTGATCTAAATAATTTTAAATTATAAAATCATATATTTTATGTATAGTTGAAAATGTTTGATCAAATGGTCATGAAGGGAAAATGAAGAAAATGAAAAGTAAGAAAAAAAGAGACACCCACCGGGGGCCACAAACATGTATTCATTTTATTTGTTGTTTATTGTATGCAATTAATTTTTGTTAAATATAGCACACAAGAGTATATATCCCATGACTCGGAGTATTGTTGACTTTTTTCCGCAATTTTGTTTCCGGGTTGGGGTGTCTGACTCGTTGTTTGCGTTTTGGACATCATTTTGATAGCTGATTTTGAGTTTTGAAAATACATAATCAATTCAAGAAATATTGATATGAGTTTTTTTTTTTAATTTGTTGTAACTAACTAAATCTCATGTATAGTATGCTATCAATGATCTGTGGCATTTGTCATTAATTTAATAATACATATGAGTCGGCTTGCCTAGTAGAATATATATATATATATATATAGCAACAAATTTAATCTTCATGTTAAATTTTTTAAGATGTAATTTAGAAGTCCCCGATTGACACCAAAATATTATGTGCGCGCGCGCGCCCATGTCCTATGATCTCCTCACATTATCTTGTAAAAGGCATTAACATTGCCAAAATATATTAATCTAAATGATTTGTTTAAATGGTCATAACTAACTAATATATTATAAATAAATTAATTTCATGTAATATATAATTGGCAGTAATTTATGATACTTTAGCATTAATTTATAGGGTTAGTGTGCAAAGTAAACTTGAAGTATGGTGCGAAAAGCGTCTTGAACCCTAAATTATTAAAATATATAAAATAAATTTTAAAATTTTAAATTCACAACAAATTAAATCTTATTATTAGCTCATCATTAATGCCATTGTTGTTCACTCAGTGGGGCCCAGTCAAAATGCTAATGTGATGATCCCTTACTGATGTGTCATTTTTAATCAGCACCACAGATTTTAAACTATTGCGCGAGTAACATCTTGAATATTGAACTTTAAAATTTAGAATAAATTACTCTCATTGTTTATGTGTAAAACACTAAGTATTATATAGATCAAATTAACCTCAATGTGGTCTGCCACGGTGCATGCATCGTTAGCTGCAACAAATGACCCATAATTTTGTAAGATGACATTTTTTTGGCTCCTTTTTTGTAATGTTTTCCAAGCAATTAGTATATCATGATTTTATATATTCTATAACTCTGATTTAATCTTATTTTAAATAATATTTATTTATTTAATGATGAAAATTTGGGATCTCGTTTGAAAAAAAATTTAAATATTAGAATATTTTGCGAATGATGGATGTGAAAGCCAATAATTTTATCAATAAATTTCAAATCTAAATTAACCGATTAATTAAAATATTAAACTTATCTTCTAATGGGATCCTAGGTTTTCATCATTAAATAAATAAATATTATTCAAAACAAGACTAAATCAAAATAATAGTGTATATAGAAGCATGAGATACCAATCGTTTATAAAATATTGCAAAAAAAGAGGCAAAAAGTGTCATTTCATAAAATTATGAGTCATTTGCTGCAGCCAACGATGCATTTATCTTGGTGAATCATATTAAGGCTAATTTAGTTTATATAATAATCAGCGTTCTACACAAATGGTGCGAGCAATTTGCTCTGAATTTCAAAGTCCAGAGCCTAGGATGTTACTCACGTGATAGTTTAGGATATGTGATGTTAATTAAAAATGACATATCAATAAGAAACTGTCACATTAACGTTTTGACTGAGCCCCACTAAGTGAATAGTGAAGGCATTAATGGTGAGTTAACGATATGGTTTAATTTACTATAAATTTTAAAAATTTAAAATTTATTTTATACATTTTAAGAATTTAAGGCGCTTTTCACACAATACTTCATAGTCTATTTTGCACATTAATCCTAATTTATATGTACATTGATGCAATAATCAGAATGTATCTTCCATGATCTCCCCTAACCAAATGTTATTTAATTTAACTATGCTTTTATAATGTTAAGAAAAAGAAGCACCCTTGCATATAGGGTGTATAAATCATTGTTGAATATCTACACTATTTTTATGTGACTTCGTTATTGATTTGCAAATTTTTCAAGAAATTTATCAACTGGAATTGATTATCCTTATAGTTATTTAATGGTACTAGATCCGCGGAGAGAGCAACGGATGGATGAAAGCAAAAATTTGTACTTAATTTAAATACCAACACTTCAGAATAATAATAATAATATATCATGGGAAGGGAGGAATAAATGGGATGGCATGGTCCGCATGGATGCGTTTAATGACCTGTTTGGAGTTATCAAATCACAAAATTACGCACTTTCTGATGGATGCATACAGTCTCCATCATCCATTAACTGGTCAACCAACAAACAGCAATTAGATGCACAGTTCGAGTCATATATCCAGACTACCTATTACTGTATACTAGTGCACACTTTACATACAAGCTCTATCTATTAATATATCAATTGTCTCAATTTATAAAACACATTTAAATACAATTATACATATCAATGAAATATATCAAATAAACTTTACAGTGTTATATTTTTAAAATAAAAATATAAATTTTTTAAAATGTTCTTTATTAGTGCTTCATTTAAAAAAAATTAATCTTCTAATTCTTTAATTTTTAACTCACTTGTAACTCAATCTTTCAGCTCTAATTTGCTATGACTTAGTCCCTTGACTTGTAACTTACTTGTAACTCAATTTCTCAACCTTTGACTCATCTATAACTTAATCCATCAACTTTTCATTTTTTTTTTGTGTTAGCTTAGGTTTTATATTAAAGAGCAAGATGAGAGTATTAAAGTAAGATATGATCATTTTTTATTCTTTTTATTTGATAAAGATAATATTTAAAAAAAATTAAAAAATAAGGATTAAGTTATAAGCGAGACAAAATTTAAAGGGTTGAATCACAACAAATCACAGTTGAGAAACTAAATTACAAGTCAGTTAAAAATTGAAGGATTAAAAAATTAATTTTTTTCTTAAAAATATTAAAGAAAAAGGACATAATAAGAATAATAATATTAACAATGTTATTAATAAGATTTTATTTTTATCAAAATATTTTATATTTTAAAATGTTAACTTTCTTTTAAAATATTTCATGATTTAAAATTGAGGAGTATAATCCAAGCTTTAAAGCCGTGATAATATACCCACATGTCAGGCATCATAATCGTAGCATCTGATACTCTCGTGTCCACCACGGGTATCAAAGGATGAGGACCAAGGTTCTGTTTCTACCACGCCAGGCTCAAAATTTCTGTGATAGATTTTGAGTTTCCTTTTTCTTTTCTTTTTTTTTTTTGGGGCTCAAGGATTTTGAGCTTTAAAATACCTACTTTATGTTTGGTTTATATCCCATCCAAGGTCCAGGTGGCTCAAATCTCAATTGATATGTCAAAAGCTCACTAGGTAAATAAAAATATTGTTTGGATAAATTATGGATGAGGAGAGCTTTCCCCCCTCTCAATATCCATTCGAGCACGTGACATGTGGGAGGACGCAAACCTCAACACCAACATGACATGCAAATGAATGTTGACGGATGAGGAGAGTTTTGGAGGATAAAAGTTCGTGCAGAGCTACAAAATGAAGCTTCAAGACAATGTTGGAAAAGAAAGGGAAGAAAGCACAAATAATAAAGACTTAGATTTGAATATTATTAAAGATAACCCACCCTCTTTTTTTTTTTTTGATATGCAGTAACCCACTCTTGTCGGTTTGCTCAGTGAAGCATTAAAATGAGATTATCGTTTTGTTTAAAGAAAAAAGTGCTGCTGATATACTTGTGTGTGGCATAAAAAATATTATTTTATTACTGGCATAAAAATAAATATAAAAATTTTAAAATTTAATATTTATAATTTATCACTAAAATTCTACCTTTTTAAATTTAAATTTTTTGACTTTATCAATTTATTTTTTATTTTTTATTTTACCTTTTTAAAAAATTGTAATTTTAAGTTTAATATTTTTCTAAAAATATCAAATTAGGTAAAATATATATATATATATATAAGAAAACCCATGTCCATTTTCATCATCATACATCTTTACTGGTTTTTAAATTAAATTATCTAAATAAATTTTAGTTTGTTCAATTAACTTTTAAAAAGAAAAAATTAGCTTAATGGCATCAAAAAATATAATTCTTAAAAATTATGGATGAGATTTTTAAATAGTTTGGAATGTGGCCAATCATAAAATTAATTAGATATATTTTATTTTTTTATTCTCAGATTAAATTTATTATTAAAACACAATATATTTATTGTAATTAATTCTTAACTAATTGAATCTTTTTTTTTCTGAATCATTCCTTTTTTCTCTAAATGTGAAACTGCTAATGACTTTTTTTATTGTAGAACTTTTCTTCTCTCTCCCTCTCTGTTTTTTTCAAGAACACTATGAAGAGGATACTGGACACTAAAGAGACATCTTCATTTTTGAAAGCAGACGACTAGGCTAAAATTTATTATCTGTTATCAAAATTTCACCATCTTCACATATCTCGTTAACCTAGAATTTTTTACGAGTTATGTTTGATTCATTTTGAGCAAATGATTATGTATTTTTCATATTGTTGAGTTACGATACTGCATCATTGATATATATATATATATAATATTAAATAAATAAGTTTATGTCTGATTGTCTAGTTATGTTGATCTACAATAGTATATTAGTTATATACAGCAATATATCAATGATATAGTATTGTAAATTAATAATAAAAAATATATAATCATTTACTCAAAATAGATTCAACACAGCCTACAGAAAAATTTAAACTCTTAATTTATCACAAAGAATCAAATATCTAAACTAATAAAATAAAAAATTATGAATTTATTACTCCATTTCTCCATCGATGTGCTCCATTCCGTCAATGTATCTCGCCTTGCGTTTGTCTCTCGTGATCATGACTAATTGACTATGGCTCATTTACATTGCTTTGCTGTCTTGCATTCGTCTCTTTTGCATCCAGTTCCGTCTTTTTTCTCACATTCATTGTTAAAAAAGAGCCATTTTAGATTATATATCTTGTATTCATTGTGTTCAGTTCTAAAAATTTATTACGTTTTAAATCTTTTAATATTTGCAAAAAGCAGATAGTGAAAGGGTAGTTTTATAAATTAATTATAAGCTAAATATTAAAAAGATCGTTTTTAAAATTTTAAAAGGGACAGGCTATTTCTTTTACTTGATCTCATAATATATCCTATATGTATAAAAGCTCCTTTTAAAAATATGTATCTAAATATAAATTATGTTAAATTTACATACTTTTTTTCAACTTTAATTAATCAATCTCAGTTAATTCTCACATCAATTGTAAATTTTTTTAATTCAAATGCACACAATGATTGCTTAAATTGAGCACGGACCTCTGTGTGTGTAAGAGAAATACATCGGTGAGCATCATAGTGGGGCCTGAATTACAGAATTAGTAGCACATTAGGAAGTGTAGCCTACTTGGTGTTAAAGAACTGAAAAAATTTAAAGGATATTTCAAAAAATTAAAGGATCAAGTTAAAAACTTATATAAAGTTAGATGACTAAAAGTATATTTTAACCTATTAAATGAGCATCTTTTAGTTAATTGAAAATAAATTAAAACATTAGTAACCAGAGCATTTTAGTCTGAAATATGTGAAAGAATTAAAACTTGATTGCAATATGAGATGTTGTTATTAAGATAAATTGACTTCTACTAAAATATACTCCCTCCATTTATATATATATATATATATAAATTTATATCACACAATTTAAGAAAATCAATTAACTATAATAATTATATTTAAAAATAAAAAATTAGACTAAAATGTCCTATGCTAATCAACATAAACATGTATTAATTATTTTTTATTAATGTAAATTATGAGGGATGATTTAAAAAATATATAATAAATGCTTGTTGAAATAAATTATTTTTCTTATATAAAAAGTAAAAAAAAATGATAGTTTTTCCAGCAATAATAAAAAATGGAGGGAGTGTGAAACAATTAAAATTTGTTTATTTTTTTTAAGACAAGGGGACTAAGGACTGGGGACTGGGGAGTGTATTTTATTACTAATTTTTAATATCATAAAGTATTTTTTTTCAAATAAGTGTGTTAAATAATATCTATGCCTTTTTGTGTCTTTTAAGGTATAATTAATAAAACTTTTTTAAAAATAATCTTAATTAATGGTGTGATTAATAAAATTTCTCATTCATACATCTTATTAAATAAGAACAAACATAAAAAATTATATAATTTTAAAAATAATCAATTAACTTATTAAGAATGTAATTTAGTTAATAGTATCTTATAATGCTAAATGATTGAGGATAATTCTAACCAAAAAAAAAAAGGTAGGTACGACATGCATGGATGCGTTTGTCTACATACTGAATGTTCTCACTTTTTTTTATCATTTAAAACCTGACTCTTTTGTTTTGTTTTATTATTATTATTATTATTTTTTGGCCAGAATTTAAAGCCTGACTTAAATATAAACTTCTAACCGCAGTTGCCAAACTACACTTTTGTCTGGTGAAACTTTTGTTTGATTTTTTTTCATTTCATATTAAAAAATAAAATTTTATCTTTAGAAAGTTAAAATTTGTTTAAATAAAATATTTTTTTAAAAAATATATCTTAAAACTACATTCAAATAGTAGCTAAAAGTGAATTTTTAAAATGTAACTATTTTGAAGATTTTAAAAAGTAAAATATTATTTGACCATACTACACCAAGTTTAATCTCTTTTTCTTTTATGTAAAAAATAGTTAATTCATTAAAAATATAATTATTATTTCAATAATAATAATTAGGTATCAATTTTTTAACATTATAAATTAAATAATTAATTATGTTAATTTTTAGCATTAATGTATAATAAAAATTACAAATCTTTATTACATTTTCTAAAATTATAAATTAAAAAATATAAATAACTAGAGATCAAATTTTTAGCATTATAGATCAAAATTTATGTTATTTAAAATATTTATCATATTTTTTAAATATATTACACTTGTATGATAAAAATTTTAAATCATCACAAATCAATATTCTTTTTTGGTAATTGTACAGTTAAAAGCATATTTTACTATCACAAACCAAATAACTTTTAATGTATCAAACTAACTTTTAAAAAAATATATTCGAATACAAATTTCATTAGAATAACTGACGTTCACTAAACTGACTTTTACCAAATAAACTTTTATCAAATAAATTATTGATAAACTGAAAACCAAACGCACACTTAGATAATAATGATGGACCAAACTTTTGAAAAATAAATACAAATTCATGATTGGAATTTGAATTTTAATGATGCACTAAATGTGTGTTTCATTTTTAATTTATCAAAAGTCTATTTACTAAAAATTTATTTGATAAAAATCAGTTCAATAAAAGTCAATTATTGTAATGAAATTTATACTCAGATATATTTTCTCAAAAGTTAGTTTGATAAATTAAAAGTTATTTGAATTAATAATGATTTGTACTTTTAAATATATAGTAACAAAAAAAAACATTACTTTATGATGATTTGTAATTTTTGTTATACAAATATAATAGATTAAAAATAATTAAAAAATATGAAAAATTTAAAATAACATAAAATTTAATATGTTAAATAATAAGAATAAAAAATATGAAGTTTAATATGTTAAAAAAAATTATATAATAAATAATTCAATATTCATTACCTGACGAGGAAGCACCAACAATGAGGAGAAGGAGATGGGAGAAATTTCAGTCGGAGGAATGGCAAACAGTGCTGAGAGGAGTAGAGATGAAATTGGAGGACTGTAGGTGAACTCATGTGAAGAAAGCAAAAATATCAAGAATAGCGTGGTCAATTAAAAAAATAGATACAAATCTATTTTCCATATTAAACACTCAAATCACATCTGCTATTTAAAATCTAACTCAAAATAGAATTCTAAAATTCACTTTTAAATGCCATTTCAACCCACATTTTAAAAATTATTTTGTTTAACTAAAATTTTTTTAAAGAACATTTGACAACTGAAAAGTTAAAAAGTACTTTCCAAATGCCAAAACCTATTTATCCAAACGAGTTTTTCTTTCGTTGACATTGCCACCTTTCCATCAAGTCTCTTGTAAGCATTTGAAGAATTTGACACTTGTAAAGAATTCCAACATTGGCGAGACGGCAAATTGCCAGTGTCCAGTTGTTGTCCATCTAGGTGCTTGGGTCTTCAGTTTTATCTCAGCACTATGCTCCCCACGCCCGCCGGTGCTACGCACCGTTTCATGCTTCTGAAAAACTTGGGCCATTCGGATTTTTTTAATTTATATTTATGTTTTTATGTATACTTATTAAAATAAAAATTTATAAATTGTATGAATAAACATGTTCATTATTGATTTTGAAAATATAGATTTAACTTAGGCAGGCCATTTTAATATTGTTTTTTATAATTTTAATAATTAACTATTCAGATGTATTATAAATAGTCTAAATTTAATGTTAAATTTTTTTATAATTTTTATTTCAATAAATAAAATATTAAAATAAAAATAATCTTTTAATGGACACTTTCTTAAAAGACCAGGAGTTCAAAATGTTAAATCAAGACACTCAGTTTATAAGAATTATAAAAAATTTTAATATTAAATTTGATCATTTAAATTAAATTTGTTTAGATTGATGAGGAATAAATTCACATAACTCATATAATTTTTTATTTTAATAAATATAAAATTAAAATATACAATTTAAATTTGAACTGTTTAGGTAAAAATCTAAACAGTCTAGATGAATATCATGGTGTTCATCAATCAGCAACAAGTTGAACGCATGCTCCCTCTTTTCTTTATCGTTGGGAAATTCTAATTATATGTGTTTTTCTTTAATAACAAGAAATAAGGACATTTTTGTTATTAAACGAGCATTTTAAAGTCAGGAATGAAATTAAATATTAGTAAAAGGAGCATTTTAGTTTGGAATATTCAATCCCAGATATAGTTAAGATAAATTAATACTTATTCAAATATATGAAACAATTAAAATTTGTTTATTTTGTTAGATGGAGGAGGGATCCATCCCTGTATATAAAATATTTTAATTGAATCTCATATGATAATAAAATTTTATTTTTTACTTGAAATCACAATAAATTACAATTATAATAATTTTTCATGGCACTAATGGGAAAAATATCAAATTAATATCTCTTCTTTTTTAAAAAAAAATATAAAATTATCTACTTACTTAAATATATTACAACACTTTTTATATTTAGAAATAGAATAAACTTATAAAAAAATACGGGAATGTAAAAAGTGTATCTTAAATCTTAATCCATAAAATCCAAAATTCAGGTATCACGCTGACCTTGTCTGTGCACTAAATATTCTCACCTCAGTTTAAGGCTGGACTTCGGGTCAAAAAGAAGGGAAAAAAAAGGGGGGGGGGTCTGAAAGAGGTACATTTTTAATTGCAACCGTCAATTACGGATCTATACAGTGAAATGCAAAATTATATACATCATAAATAATTTTAATTTTAATTATGAGCTAATTTTATCCTTTAATTTTAAACATCACTCTATTATTACTTTGATATTAAAAATACCTAATATTTGTTAATTATCAACAAGTTTTCACTATTTTTTTAATATTTTTTATTAAGTTAAGAGTCATTTTTACTTTTTAACTTCTATTCAAAAAGTTATTTTTGTCCTTCAATTCAAATATTCTACAATAAAAAATATAAAAATTATAATGTGAGGCTCACTAATGATGAAAAAATAAAAGGATGATGAGGAAATAAATTTTTAAAGCGGGGAGAAAAAATTAACTCATAATTAAATTTAAAATCATTTTTAACCTTTCTTATACAATTTAAGAATAAAAATAACATTTAACTCTATCAATAACAATGATGAGCAAAAACTTCACATAAATAAATACAAAACCTTTGTAAATTTGAATTTAAATTTTAGATTTAAAATTTCATATGAAAAAAAATATGTTTGTACTCCATCGGTTAAAAAAATATATTATTTTTAAAAAAATTAGATATTAAAAAATATAAGACATTATTAATTTTTAAAACATGTAATCACTACTATTCTTTCAAAAGTGTCATATTGAATAAATCATTTCATATTTATTTTAAAACAAAATACTCTATTAGATATAAATAAATATAAAAAGATAGAGTTATGTTGACGACAAGCAACTATTTTATTAGGGGTAAAATTTAATTAAAAATATTTTATATTTTTTATAAGAGGGAGTATGTGAATTAATTTTTTTAAATTTAAAATTATTCATTTGAAAAGTATAAAACATATTAAAAATAAAAGAGAGACATGACAAGATTTGAAACAAAAAGAAGAAAAAAATGAGACGATTATGCACCAAGAAAAGACAGACGGTTTGAATAGTTGGAAATTTAAATAACTAAAATATAAAAGAAAACTAAAATTAAAGATAAATTATAATATAATATGAATGTGAATGTAAATTTGATTTAATTCCATCAAATTTTATATATCCAACTAAACTTTGAAATAGTTGCAAATGGCCCTTTGCTTTTAAAAGTTTAAAATTAATCCCATGACTTTTAATTTTATTTTTTAAAATTCTTTACTGTTAATTATATTTTTTTATAAGGGTTAAAATATCATTTAACTAAAAAAATATTATTAAACAAGTTATTATATTGTAGAACCATAGCTAATTAATTTATTATATTTTTTGAATAGATGAGGCATTGACAATACCCAATAAAAATGTTATGCTCATCATATAAAATTTTAAATATTTACTTTTGTATTACCTTTATATTTTTTTGTTATTAATGATGCATAATTTTCTTATATTAAAAGATAAATTAATATAATACATTAATATTTAAAATTTTAAATATTTAAGCCATGTGCATTATATTAACTTAACATGAAAATACAAATTTAAATTTAAATTCTAAAACAATAAAACCATGCACCACTAATAATAAAAAAATACAGATAAAACCAATATAAATATAAGTATTTAAAATTTATACTATAATAATAATATTTTTTTAGTTATCAGTGCCTTAACTATCTAAAAAATTTATAAAATTGATTGTAAATAACTATATTATATAATATTTTTATTTAATAATATTTTTTAGTTGAACAAAATTTTAACCCTTATAAAAAAATATAATTAACAATAAAAAAACTTTGAAAAAACAAAATTGTTAAGAAATTAATTTTAAAATTTTTAAATGTGAGAGTGATCACATACGACTATGTCAAAGTTTATAAAAAATTTATACATTTTGACCTATCCAACTAAAATACCCGATCTAAATCCAAAGTCAAACCCAACATTAGTATTTTTTACTATGCCATTGTCCCTTCCCCTTTTGCCTTTCACTTGATAACTATTACCTTCGTTCTAATTTATAAAACATATTTTGAGATAATCCGGTGTCTTAAAACATATATAAGCCTTTTAGTAAAATAATATTTCTTCAATTATGCTTGTTCTAACATTACACATCCCTCTTTATTATATTTTCTCTATTTATTTAATATTTTACAATAATGTTATGTTAGATAATGATTATTCCTGGAAATTTATAATTATATTTTTAAAGGATAAAATTGTAAATAAATTTAATAAATTTTGTTGATACCTATAACTTTATTAAAAAAATTATAAACTGCGACAGAGGGAGTACATTGAAAAGATAATATGATCTGCGACAGAGGGAGTACTATCAAAAGATAATATGATACTTATCATAGGCTACAAGTCTGATCATCAAGAGGCAAAATGCTCCCCCCCCCACCTCCCCTCAAAAGACAACATGTTTGTTCCTGCTGTTTTACTCTGTCTCCCATGGAGAATGGAAATGGCTCCCCTTCCCTCAGTCGATTCAAAAATTTTGAAGGAGAGGAGAGCTAAAATTTTCCCTCCCCTTCCCTCATTTTGGCTCCTTTTAAATTGGAGTTTTCTGGAGGGGAGGCAAAATTTATGAATAATCTACCCTTAATTTATTATTGATATTCCAATAATGTCCAAGTACCAAAATTGCTCCTGCACTTGTGAGAGCCTTCTTCCTCCAGATTAAGTCCCCAAGCGAGCAACATTCTTCTTCTTATAGGTTGACTCACCCAAGCTATTAGTTTCACTGTCGGCATCATCATGGTCCATGGACCCTCGCTCTCCTCTGCACAGGGTTGATGCATAGAGCAAGAGATCATCCAAAGCTCCTTCTTTCTCGAGCTTGACGGTGAAGGCTTGAAGGGGAGAGACTGACACAATGACATGCGTGAATATCTGAACGAACCACTCTCCTCTTATACTTCAAGAAATATTAAAATTAATTTGAGAATTAACAAATAAAATAATTCAGTTTTAATTGTTTTTTCTCCTAAGCTGTGTAGATTTGGACATGATTATTGACAAAGTTTTAAAATGTGAAATCATATAAACATTGCAATGGGGTTAAGGTATGCGATTAATTTACATAAGGAATGATTAAAAATATAAAACTTAGATATAAGGATATAATGATTAATTAGTTAATACCTCCCCTCTCCTCTCCTCTAAAACCAAATAAGAGATAAATTAAAAAATTTATTTCCTCTAACAAAACAAACAACAGGTAACATTAAAACCATCACCTTTCCTCCTCTTTTCTCAAACCAACACAGCTTAAGGGAAAAAGGGAAAAGGAATGGCACTGCTCACATTCAAATCAAAAAAAAAGCTAAAAATGCATAATTTTTTTTTTTTTAAGTTTGAAGAGTTACATGTGACATCTTTAACCTTTACATGTTTAAAATCAACCCCCTAACCTTTATTTTATTTTTTAAAACCCTATATTTTAATTATGTTATTTTTCATAAGGCTTAAAATGCTATTTAACTAAAAAAAATTATTAAACACAATAATATATTGCAGAATCATAGCTAATTTTTTTTTATATTTTTTGAATAGTTGAAACATTGATAATAGCTAAAACAAAGGTTATTATCACTATATAAAATTTTAAATATTTATTTGTGTAGTAGTTTCATCTTTTTTTGTTATCAATAGGTACATACTTTTCTTGTATTAAAAAAAATAAATTAATATAACATGATAATATTTAAAAGTTTAAATATTTTAACTATGTGCATTACATTGTCTAACATAAAAATATAAATAAAAATTTATCTTTTAAAATAATAAAACCATGTACCATTGATAATAAAAAATATTGATAAAAACTAATATAAATATAAATATTTAAAATTTTTACAGTGATAATAATTTTTTTGATTATCAATACCTCAACTATCTAAATATTATAAGAAATTGATTATAAATAGTTATACAATATATATTTTTGTTTGATAATATTTTTCAGTTAAATAACATTTTAACCCTTATAAAAAATAACATAATTAGCACTAGAGGCTTTGAAAAATAAAATTAAAGATTAAAAGAGTTAATTTTAAATTTTTAAAGATGAGTCATAGCAACTACTTTAAAATTCAAAGAGTTTATGCATACATTTTAGTCATTAAAGAAATACTCCTGTTTTCGTTTACATAATAATAATAATAATAATAGTAATGATAATAATAATTTCTCTGTGAGGGCACATTTTGTTGCGCAACCACTCTAGATTTGCTTCCCATTATACTGTAACCCATATTGACTTTAAATTATTGGGGGAAATTAGTTGTATACATGTATTTCTAAGAAAAACATGATGAGAGAAAACCATAATCATGAACCTTGTTAGAAGGTTAGTTAACTTGCAAACTCTTATCATTGTAATCCTATTCAATATGCCCCTTGTTTGCTAGTAAAATTAACTTGATTCGACTTAAATGCCTTTTAGGTTAAGTGAATAAATAGCCGGCAAAAAAAAAAGTGAATAAAATAATTTCTCTGCGAGGCAAGAATTGTATACATTGTGGTTTTAAAATAGTTGTGCTATTGCAATCAAAATCAACACACGCACGCGCGCACATATGTAATTTATTAAAAAAAAAATCCATGCTATTTTATAAATCATTATGATCAGTATTCATTCATGCATGTGCTTTGAAATATTCGCAAGACGAAATTAGATCCAAGTGCAAACGATACGGCACTGCTGTTCTTACAAAATGAAAGAAATATTTTTCACGAGTAGTAGCATATATATCATAAGAAAAAAAAAAAACTAACCTCTGTTTTTACCTTGAAGCAGAGGTCTTAAGCAAAAGTAAAAACTGTATGATCATCTCTGCATGTCCTGCGAAGACGAACTTGAGAAATGTAATTCAAACTTTGCACGAACACAGAGAATAGAGTATCTGCCTTGAGAAAATTCTGTGAAAGCATGCCTGATTGGACAGACCACATCTCACATTTAGGAAATACTTTCTAATATTTGAAATGTGAATAGTTATTTAAATATTACTAATTAAAAATATATATTTTTAAAAAGTATTTCTTAAAGTGATTTAAGTGTTAGTTTACAAAAATAACTTGAGATAGAATTTAAAAAGTGAAATTTTTTTTTTTGCTAAAAAAAGCGAGGGATTATTTGATTCATGCTACCCCTTTAATATATTATTCTTTATTTAAAATATATATTATTAACTTATTAAAAATATAAATATCATTTAATAATAATTATCATTAGAAATTATATTTTTAGCATTAGAAATTGAATAATTAATCTTGTTAATTTTTAGCATTGATGTAAATTCAACTATTTGTTATGTTATTTAGAATTTTTTATTAACGAACAAGGTTTATTCAATTAGTTAAATATTTTTTGAATAAAAAATTTATCATATATATCATTTCATTATGTTAATTTTTAATATTAATATATGTTGAATTTATTTATATAATTTTTTAATATATCAAACTTTTTAATTTTGTTTTTACTATTTAACATATAAAATTTTATGGAATTTAAAATTTTATTATATTTTTTAAATATTTTAAATATATTACATATATAATAAAAATTATAAATCATCATAAATTAATATTCTTTTTAATAATTATACATTCAAAAAACATATTTTATTATATCCAAATAATTTTCATTTATTAAACTAACTTTAAAAATATATATTTAAATATAAATTTTATTATACTGACTTTTATTAAATAAATTTTTAATAAATTAAAAATCGAAATTTGGAAATCACATCTTGGTCTGCAACATTTTGTGTCTTTTCACAAACTTTAATTTTTGACCTTTTGTAATGGAACAGGCTCTAGGCCCAAAACAGAAGCAGGGAGAGAAAAGTAGACACTAACCACTCACTCTTAGGCCTTTCCGGATCCATGAAAATGGATCCTGGTCTGTATGCGCCTACGCAATTGCGTAGATAAGCTTTTTTTTTTTTTTGGCACTTGAATATTCTAATTCTATTTTTACATTATGTTATTACGTTAGGCCCAGGAATGCAATAAAAAGATCCTATAAACCAGTCATAAATAAAATAGAAAAATGATACAAATAAAATCAGTTCTTATGTTAGCATAGGTCAATTGATATTACGTGTCGTTTGTTTGCGGGTGAATGTCCTTATTAATTAATCAGATAAAAAATAAACATGAGTGTAGCCTGGTATCTAATTATTTTATATGTTTTTTCCAGCAGAATATGAAGATCCATTGTCTCTCAATGATCTTCGTTCAT
>NW_026556857.1:0-30561 GCF_029017545.1 Prosopis cineraria
AAACACAGATGAAATGAGAGGTTTAGAGTGACTAAATTTTTAAGTAATTAGTGTGGGTGGAATTTAAATTATAAAAAAAGTTGTAATAAAAATAGTACAGTTTAATTTTAGAGGCCAAGATGTATGTGCTTAACATATATTACTCCCTCCCTCCGTTAAAAAATATAAAGCATTTTAATCAATTTTCACCCTCAATAAAATAGTTACTACTTTCAAACTAACCCTGTCTTTTTATATTTATTCTTATTAAATACCCACAATAAATATAAGTCATTATTAATAGGAATAATTTTTGTTTTTAAAAGACAATGATTACATCTCAAAAGACTAAAAATGCTTTACATCTTTTCACATATAATTTTAAAAAAATATTTTATTTTTTAAATGGTGGGAGGCAAGGGAAAAAAAAATTGAAAACATAGAGTTGACAGTCTCCATTAGTCCCTCTTGCGTTGTCAATGTCTGCTGTGCTCCTGCTTTTTTAAACGATATATTCTTTTCGAATGGGCTGGGGGTGATGGGGAGAAAGAGACACGAGATGCTTTCTATATCGTTAATTAATGTGAAATAGATCCTCGTTGTTATAATATGGCCAATTGGGTTTTGAGGGTGATTTAATTAGTTGTGCATTATGGATTCAAAAATAAACGCCTGATACTGAAGCCTGCAGCCAGCTATAGGTAGCTATGAGGTAGCAAGGTTTTGTGGCTGATAAAGCCAGGTCGTTATCAGCTTGTAATGCATACGAACCACATTCAAATCGCGTGATTAAATAAATAATTTATTCCTTCTCTCGTCGAGATCATGGTGCATGGATGTGTGAATCTTATTCCCAATGCTGCATTGCACACATTTTCCCTTTTCTCTGTCGTCCTGAGAACTCGCCTTCAACAAAGTCACCATCCTGATTAGTTACCACAATTCCTTATTCCCGAAAAAGGCCCTGCACATTTCAACACTGCTTTCATCTCATTAAATTTCGCTTCCCACTCCAGTGTTGCATTTCTTGGACTACACAAGTTAAATTTAATTTAATGGGATTTTTTTTTTTTTTGCTTTAAGGGAAAACTATTGGATTTATCGAGACTTTACCTTTTTGGGTATCAGGAATCGGCATTGTCAATAGCAGATATTACCTTTTTGATTAGATACTAAAAATAATGGATAAATCTCTTTCAATTACGCTAGTGTAGTATACTATATGAAGAGTGTTGAGATTCGAACTATTAATCACAGATTTGTATTTTAGTGAATGTCTTATATACACTTATTTAATAAGTATTTTAATTATAGTTATAAAGTTTTTTCAACACTTGAAAGTTATCAATATATAATTCCTTCAAAAAAAAATTCAAAACAATCAATTAGATTAAACATTCATTACTTATGATGTTCTCATCTAAAAGTTTAAAATTAAATTTTTTAATATTATATGATAAAATTATTAACAACTGTTTGATTAATTATCATGTCATGTAAAACACTCATTGAGTGAGTGTGCTTGGACATTGACTGGATCTAAATTCGCTAATTGCTTGCTTAAATGACAGTATAATTTTTACCGCACAAAAAGAGACACATAAAGAAGCAAGAGTTGCTTTCCACTGCGTGGCTGGTTAATTTTCCATGATATGTGGATTTGTTCCACACTTGCACAGCTTCTATTGTTGTAATTTGGCTAATCATGTCCCACGGCCCATACCCAAAAGACACGAGGGTTAAAATCTAGTTGTCTTTTTACTATTTTCTTCTTCTTCTTCTTGTCCTTAGTCTCTCACAACAGACGTACTTTATCATCCCAGGAATTTCTTATTTTTTTATATGCAGAAACACATTCTTCGTACATGTTATTTAAGAATCCGTTGGATTTACCAAATATTGTAAAAGCAGTACTATCTTGGAAGTTACGGAAGTACATTTTAACTTGAACCAAGTTACCAGACTCACAGGCATGTGATTATTCATTCTTAGCTAGCTGCTGCTGCGTGTACTGCAAATAGTAGCGGCTTGATTGGAACTTGATATGGCCATGCCCTCATTTCGTTTGACTTACTATTGAATCCGCAACAGTAATTAGTACTACAAGTTTTAATTTTGACAGCGAGTTCTGTTTGTTGCTTTTTTTTTTTTTTTAGGTATTATTGATCAAACTTCTGACATAACTCTTAGGCTTTTGTCGGTTAACTATATTACTAAAAACTATTCGACTAGATTATCACACCCAGGAGTTTAGTATGTTCTCTCTTTGTTAAACCGTATCATACATTTAAAAAAAATTAGTTAATTATATTAATTATATTGAAAGTAAAAAAACTAGATTAAAATATCTTTTATTAATGGTGGTTAATTAAATATTTATTAATTATTTTTTATGACTGTGAATGACAAAATTATAAGGAGTAATTTAAAAAATTTATAATGAATACTTATAAAAATATGATATTGCTTTATAAAAAAATAAATTAAAAATAATAATTTTTTTTATAATAAAAATAGATGAAGTATCTTTTTGTAGCTCTTATCATCCCTCATCTCTTCATCAAGAGGCAGTAAATGATAAGAGAGATTTTTTGAAATTACTTTCCCTACTCCTTCTAAGGATGAGCATCACGTGCTCATTCTTAAATGAGATATGGATCATTTAAATTTTTAATTTCAAAAGTCTAGATTTAAAGTATATTATATTATTATATTTATTAAAATAAAATTTATAAAAAATAAGGTAATTTTAATAATTTTGTTATTTTTAATTTGATCTAAGTTTAATTTAAAGTAACTAATTTAATATAAAATTTTTTATAATTAATGTCTATTGATTATCTAGATTTACTCTCCACAGTTTAGGATTGTGCAGAGTACATCTGGATAATCAATACACATTAATTTAAAAATTTTAATATTAAATTAGTCTCGTTAAGTTAAATTAGATCAAATTAAAAATAAAAAAAATATTAAATTATTTTTCAATTTTTATACATTTTTATTTTAATAAATATAATATATAATAATATATTAAATATGGACCATCTATATTAAAATCTAAATGGTCCAGATCTCATTTCAAGAATGAGCAAGATGGGCATGAAAACCGAACCCAAAGATTTTTAAATCTCGGTGACAATTTGTAATTTAGTTGACTGGTGATATGCTTTCAGCATTTTATTTTATTTTGAAAAAATATGGCTAATTGTTCCAGGCAGGTAACATGCTTTCCCCTCTATGGTTTGTTTAATTTTTCACGTGCCTGCGTCGGTTTGTTTATTTGTTCCGTACTTATGGGTATATATACTCTTGTTTGATTGCTTGTTTTCAAAATCGTTTTCTGCCTTAAAAAATTAAAAAAAAAATGTTTGAAAATGTATTTTCTATTATCTATTCTAAAATAATAAAAAATATTTAAAAAGTTAAAATTTAAGGACTAAATATAATTAAAAAATCACGAACTAAAAATATATTATCTCTTACATATTTTAATTACAACAGTTGAATAACGCGATATTTACTACTTTACATTATAATAGTTATAATAGTTAAGGTTGATGAGAGTACGAAGTATAAATTACAATTTTTTAAGTGAACATTGCGGGGTTCGATTTTCGACATTTGCTGATAGAGCTCATACCCTGACCTCATTATCTTGAGAATGATTGTCGTTTCATTACTAGTAAAATATGCTGGTTGCCCTTGAAAATTGGAACTACTTGTTGATACATAACAAACAAGAAAACATATACAACATCTGAAATATAATTTGTTCGTCCAATCATAACCACCGTTTTTTTTTTTTTGGTCTTAATATGAAAAAATTATATATGAACTCAATACACAACTTTATTCATACTTCATCAAATAAAATCACGCAAATCCAATTAAATAGAATCTTATATGTTCTTCTTTGTAGTGACTTTAATTTTGGAAATAGAATGCACCTCTTTAATTGATTATCTTTTTTCTTTCTATCATTATCAATGATAAATTTAATTTATATTAACGGTCATTTGAATAATATATTTATTATATAGGATAGGATGACGTGGTGTATCAAGTTCGTATAAGAATTTTTACTTAACATGAGAGGCATTGCCAAACAAAATATTTCCAAATTTTTAATAAATGGCCGAAAGTTTCATGTAACATCCTGAATTGTAATATTTAGTTAAATAGCAAGATAATTAGGTTTAATTTATTAATAGAGTAGTGGATAGTTAAGAAGGCTAAAGATTAACGTGGTGTGTGGTTATAAAAAGCTAACATATGTTTTAAATTATGATTTCAACTTTAAAATTGAACTTGGAGTGAAGTCAGACCACTCGACATCAAAAAGTGAGAAAAAAAATAGCTTTGCACCATATGCCATAATGAGTACAAGGTATGCCGCAATACATAAGCTATCAAAACACAAAATTTACCTCTCTGTAATTTGATACGTGTAACACATTACGGAACGTGGCACAGAAAATGACAATTATGGTGCATTGCCTTGTTTTTTATTCTTAAATATTTTTCAATTAATTTTAATTTTTTCATTTTCAAAAGGCATCTCATACTTTTAAAATAATATTTTATTATGATTAAAAATTTGTTAAATTATTTTTGATTAATTTTAAATTATAAAAAATTTGGAATTTCATTTCTACAAGAATTCAACTTGGTAATTTTAAACTAGAGTTTAACTCATGATTACCTTGATTGTGTAATTAATTGTGTTTATTGAGGGGGATATTTCATCTCACACGGACGTATCATCACCATCATTATCGTTCTATAAATCGTAATTTAATCATAGGTTTTCTTTGTTTGACTAGCAGTAATTTAATCATATGCTGACGTATAACCTGTGGGATAAAATCATTAGGTTTTGCGCTTAACTAATCAAGGGTAATCATTATTCAAGTTTAATTGTTCGTTGACGTGATTTTGACATTTTGTATTGACGATAATGTACTAGATTTGGTTCACGTCGATGAAGTTCTGCCAGAAAAAGGCCAGGAAAAAATTTAGAAAACCTTGCCCCCTAGTAATAAAATATTTAACATTTTTTTTTTGGAAACCAATATTTAACATAGCTATCCAAATCCCAAGTGGATATATACCTGTGTGACGTGCATGCCAAACCTGTTCAGATAAAACTCTTGAGATTTTTACATGCGCGCATTGAATTGTTTTTCACTCTATTGCCACGAGGGTGAAGCTTTATTTAGGAATGCCGAGTTCTCACTGTTGAATTGAAGAATCACATCATGAATTGAGGATGCATATTTTTAGATCAATTTCATTATTTTATTTTCAAGTTCTTGAAGATATCTTTATTTAAATTCATCATGCAATTATTTTATAATTTTTAGTTTAATATCAAATTTTTAAAAAAATTCCTTTTACATCTGTATGATTTCAAAATTGTGCAACACAAGACATCCATGCATCCTGGATAATGTATTGACTTTTTTTTTTTCAAATGTACTCATTTAGTTAATTTTATTATTAAAATCTGTCTAATATATGATAACATTTTAAATTAAATTGAAGAAATTTATTTCAAAGCTTTTCATATTTTAAGTTATAAATGAATAAAATATGAAACTGTTACAATTACATTTATATATGCAAATGTTAAAAGACATACTAACAATATTTTTGACGAACGTTCATGTTGAGATCATCATTTTCATTATAAATTCATTGTTCAATTGCTATAAAAAGTCAACCAATTTTGTTAACGTGAACGTTATAAGTTAATTAATTTACAAAAAGTCAACCGATTTGTTAATTTTTTTTTGAATATACTTAAGTCATCGTTTTATCAATGCACAATGAAATGTTATTTCAGAGCAATTTTGTAACTCATTTATTTTCAAAAGATCATTTCAAAAAAATAGCCTTCTTCAATGAGTTTTTAAGATATTTATTTCATTAATTTTTTTAATTATGAATTCACGTAACGCACAGAATTTAATCTAGTTTGTACTATTAAAATTTGTTCCGACTGACTTAGAATTACTATATGCTGGTAAAAAAAAAAGATTTAGAATTATTATATATAATAGAGATGCAGTAAAGAAATTAAAGTTGTAATGTGAAGAAACCATATTGAATCTATGTGTTTTGATTTTTTTTTTGGCTTGCAACAATACATGCTACATTTATTTCATCCATAAAAAACTGCTTAAAACTCAAAAAAAATTGATTCATTTTATAAATAGTTAGCTTATAACTTATAACACTATAAAATCAAATGTCATTGTTGACGTGAGGTCATTGTTAGTGAATAATTTATAAGTACTTTTATATGTATTATTTAAACTTAGAAGTATATCTTGATGTTGATGAATCTCAAAAATTCAATTTATCTAAACTTTTAACTATATTAAAAAGTATTGTGCTTAAAAGATACTCCTTTTGTTTGAAAAAAAAAATATTTTTAATTAAATCTCACTTTCTTAATAAAATAATTATCTATTTTTAAATTAATTTTATATTTTTATTCTTATCCTTTATTTAATGGAGTATTTTACTCTAAAATAAATATAAAATAATTTATTCAATAAGAGTAAATTAAAAAAAGATAATAATTATATTTTAAAAATAAAAAATGTTAATATTTTTTAATACTTAACTTTTTAAAAAAATATTTTATATTTTCGAACGGAAGGAATATCAATTCTCCAATTCTCACTTGATCAAATCATGATTAATTGAACGTGGGCAGCTAAACTTGTAAAGTTTTGAAATGGATTCTTAAAAAATTATTGTAATTAAATCCACAGGATTCACACAATCAGAAGTAATAAAGTTTGGTCCATCATCGAAATGAACGTACAGATTACATTGGGGATAATACATTTTTACATATTTATTTCGAAATAAAGAATTAATCACTCCAATAAGGATTATGACTTGACCTAATCTCCCACAGAAATCGTGCCCTGGGTATTGCTATAGATAAATTAAGATAAGATATCAGGTTTTGAAGGACCTTTGAAAGCAAGATCTGGGCGTGGGATTTTCGTAAGTTAAGACGCGCGAGAACAAAAGGAGAGCTGCCAATTTAGCTGTCAGCGAGAGGGCGAGGCACGGATCTCGTGACACTCCTTTAATATTCTTTTTTTTAAAAAAAAAATCAATTTGTTCGTAGCGTATATATATTTTGGGTTAAAAGCCCTGCCTCTTAAAAAAAAATAAAATAATTACTCGTATTTAATTAATTGGTTTTGGACATTGGACAGCCAGGAGCAAACTGAGTAAACAGGTAGGAAAAACATTAGATAAGTAAATTTGAATTCAAAGATTATATTTAATACAGATATTGAATGAATGTGTTATGATTATAAATTTATATTTTATTTAAAATTAACAAATAAGTAAATTTTTCTTAATTATTAATATAAATTTTAATGATTCAGATGGTATAGACATTCAATTCCATATTTATATTAATATAATTATTGAATCTAAATCTTAAATAAGTAAGATTAACATGCCAAGAAGAAATAAATAATTTTGCTAAGTGACAGGAGAGAGGGGAAAAAAAAAGGAGAGGGAAGGAACGGGGAAAACAGCTAGGCAAGAATAAGTTTGTAACACGTGCAGAGAGTAGCGTTAGCGGTTTCGGTAGCCATGGCCGCAATCGCAAACGGCGAGTGTAGGCCCCACCTTCTTCTTCTTTCCCTGAAAAAATTCATTTATAAGTATTATACTATTCAGTGTTCACACATATGCATTACTCTCTCGCAGCCAATTGCGATTACAACTTGAAGGGAAGGGGGGGAGAGAGAGAGAGAGGGAGAGAGGGACAGGGAGGGAGGGAGGGAGAGAGAGAATCTAGACCCTTGTGAGGCACATCGCTCTCTAGTGTCTGCGCTGGGGCGTCGTTTGCAGACGGAGTCGAAACCTGCAGATAGTCCGCTCGCTCTTCCTGCCTCTTTGTGTAATTTGTAAGCTTGTCTTCTGACTCCCTTTTGTTTTTCGTTTTTTATGTGTGTTTAATTGATGGTCTTTTCATGCGCCGCCATGATTCGCTCCAATCTCTGGAAAGATAAAGTGGGGAAAGGCGTATGCGATTGTCGCCAATGCGAATTATAAGCGATCTCCTTTCTTTCTTTCTTTCTTTCTTTTTTTCTGGCTAATTTGTTGGAGGCTGAAAATTTGCGACTTTTGGATTTTGATTTGCATGTTGTCATTTTGATCGAGTTTTTGTTTTATTAGATTAATTTTTAAAATATTCCCACTTTTCTCCCGAGACTCCTATGTTGGCCCTGCTCCTGAGATCTCCTATGAGGAATTTTGCTGCTTAGGGCTATCTGTGTCGATTTTTCGTTTCAATTCGGATTATTGTATGCTTGGACTGGTACCACCAAGTCGACTCTCCTATTCGTTTTTGTAATCCTTATCGTTTTTCTGATGCTCTGCGTGCGGTTAATTTTGTGCCGAATCCTTGTTGAATCGAGGGTGCAAATATTTATATCGATTCTGTATGCCTTCTTTTATCCCGATCTAAATCTTCTATTGGCGAGGATTTCCCAAATGTTAGGTTTCTTGATTTTCTAGCTGACATGAAATTTGAATGTGTTTTATGAAACGTATAAAACTGATACATATCTTTCGTGATTGCTTAAAACTGGTATGATTCTCTTGTATTCATTTCTGTATTGATACATCTGAGTAATATCACTGTCGTCCTGCTGACAAACTGATGTTTCCTTTTTATTGGATGGTGTAAGAACTAAGAGACAAGGCTTTTCTTATGAGCAGATTAATAATTTCCAACAGCATGTTGGAGGGTCCATCTTTTCTTGTTGCAAGGGAGTTACCAAGTTCATGTGAGGAAGAGAGCAGGTGGATTTACAACACTGTTCATATAATGGAGCTCTCAAGCAACAAGCGCAGACTAGATCAAGGAGAACAAATGGTGTTAGGAAAGTCTTGCAAACGTTCAGATGCTCCTGAGGAAGGAGAAACACGGTTGAGAGTGCGTGACCTTTCCCTTTCCAATAACCAAATAAATGACCAAAATCATGCAGCTGATCAGTCAGATTCAAGCTCACTGATTTACCAACTTGGGCGGGATATGTCAATTAACTGTCTACTTCGGTGCTCAAGGTCTGATTATGGTTCAATTGCCTCAGTGAATCAGAATTTTCGATCTCTCATTCGAAGTGGAGAACTGTATAAGCTCAGGCGGCAGTTTGGTATTATAGAACATTGGGTTTACTTCTCTTGCAATCTCCTTGAATGGGAGGCATTTGATCCGAACAATGGTCGATGGATGCGCTTGCCTAGAATGACTTGCAATGAATGCTTTATGTGTTCAGATAAGGAGTCACTTGCTGTTGGTACCGAACTTTTGGTGTTTGGAAAGGAAATCATGTCTCCTGTTATTTACAAATACAGCATCTTGACAAACTCATGGTCATCTGCTAAAGAAATGAATACACCTAGATGCTTGTTTGGTTCAGCAAGCCTCGGTGAAATAGCTATACTTGCTGGTGGTTGTGACCCACGAGGCAACATCTTAAGTTCAGCTGAGCTTTATAACTCAGAAACTGGAAATTGGGAGACTCTTCCAAACATGAACAGAGCAAGGAAAATGTGCTCTGGCGTATTTATGGATGGGAAATTTTATGTCATCGGGGGGATTGGAGTAGGCAACTCAAGACAGTTGACTTCTGGCGAGGAGTTTGATTTGCAGACAAGGAAATGGCGTGAAATACCCAATATGTTCCCTGGTCGATATGGAGGGGCTGGGATAGCTGAGGCACCAGCTGCTGCTGAGGCTCCTCCTTTAATTGCAGTTGTAAATAATGTATTGTATGCTGCAGATTATGCTCTACAGGAGGTAAGGAAGTATGATAAAGTCAGGAACTTATGGGTCACCATTGGAAGGCTACCTGAGCGGGCAGCTTCAATGAATGGGTGGGGGTTAGCTTTTCGTGCATGTGGAGATAGGCTAATCGTTATTGGTGGGCCTCGGGATTTAAATGTGAGGGCGATCGAAGTGAATGCTTGGGTCCCTGGGGAAGGCGAACCTCAGTGGAACCTGCTGGCCAGCAGACAATCAGGGAGCTTTGTGTATAATTGTGCTGTGATGGGATGCTAAGATTTTGGTGCTTTGTGAATCGCTTCTGATTGGAATTAACAATCTTAAATTTTCAAGGAGATGGATTCTGGCTCATGGGTAATCTCTGCCCTCCTTTTTGGGGAAATTTCATGTCGTACTTAGAGTCATAGATACAGGTTTAGAAGTTTCACAGGTTGGTCATTTTTTCCCTTCCTTTTTCTAGTTTCTTTGGGTCCTTTTCACTTAAATTAGCATGAGGGTTTGTCAAATGTTGGCATCATGTAGGCACAGGCAAATAATGTGAACTGGTACATGTTGTGTTGCAATGACCATTTTTACAAATTTAATTGAAGCATTGCGGAATTGTAATTGATATCTCTTCTCATCTTGGCTTTCTCCTTCCTTTTTTTAATATGCTAGATATTAACTCATCTTATGTTCACAACTCTGGTGGCTTTTACCCTCTTATTCTAAATATCCTCCAACTGCGGAATGTACAAAAATAAAAAGGAAAACACAATAATCGGTGTTTATAGTTTCATTGGTTTTTGTTTTTAATTCCTGTATTTTTTTCAAGTATTTTCAATCCCTGTAGTTGAGAAAGACTGGCCGATGTATGTTCTTTAGGTCCCTATAGGGACTAAAAACATTGAAAAAAAATTATAAAAACGAAAAGCAAAACCTGATGAAAATATAGGTATCAATATTTGTGTTTTCACAAAATAAAAAGAAAGAGAAAAGAACGTAGGAATAGGCTGGAATCTCGATAGCCTCATGTATGAAAATATCTTGCCTTCTTTTTTCTTATTATTTCCTTCTGAAGGGATTGAAAGTTGTGTGGTTTACTTCTTGTTGGAAATATAAACGTGCTTAGAAATCTGAGCATACATGTTAATGTAACAAGCATGAAGAAATTCAATCAGATTATACTGTCAATGACAGTTAAGTTTATTTAATCCAAACGAGACTGCAAGTCCCCTTGCTCCGCTAAAAGATCCTTTCACCATTGCTGGGTGAGGTTTGGTCGTTTGGACGTTGTTGAGCTGCTGGCATTTTGTTCTTGTTTTACGTTATCATATAGGAATTTTCTTACTGAGTGTTTGTAGAATAATGAACACTGGTTTATAGACAAACCATCGTTTTCTCTTTTTTAGTTATCTAGCTTGTGAAATTTGAAAAATGATCATTATGATATTTAGGACTCATCCCATAATTTCTGGAACCATTTGAGTCATCAATGACTTCCCGAAATTATATGCTTCATTAGCTCAGATCTGATGCAAGGGATGTCATTATTCTTTATGTTATTATTCTGTCAACAATCAAATCATTGAATAATCTTTGACATAGAGCTAGGCCCATCTTGGGAAATTAACAGCGGGGTTGCTGCAATAAATCTGTTAGCATCAACCTGATACATCACGAATTGAGCTTTAGCACTCAACAGCATTCACAAAAACAATCTCCTGAGAAACTGCCATATTTTAGCCTGACATGAAGTTTTGACATACGGTCGGTTTGTTTTAGATGTATGTTGTTTTGTCGCTGACTCAAGCGGTTTCAAACGGCTGGCCATGTAAATTTCTCGGTCATGTATAATCCTGCTGTTGGGGCTTCAGCGCAGCAATCATATACAAACCAAGTTGGAATGCCCTCCTGTGAAAGAGAGGATGGGATCAGGGCATGCGAAAAGAAAATTCAAAGCTAAATCTAACCTTCTGTAGAAGTACACCAGAAGGATAATTCACCCATGTCGCTAATCCTTGCCGTCTCATGTTTCTCGTCATGGAGGTGTGAGTTTGTTCAAGACCGTATGAATGGCAATAACCCATTCGTAGATACTCGTAACAATTGTGTGCAAATTTGAAAATTTATGTTCAGACAAGCATGTGCGGGAGGGGGCGGTGGTTTGGGGTCATCTTGGCAGAATATGTGGATTTTAACTGCTGAGGTGGCATTAGCATTGCCAATGCCCAGTGGGTTAATGATGAAACAATGTTTATTGTTGGAGGATGAGAGAGATGAGAGGATACGAGTTGGAGACCACAAAAGCGAGGATGCATTGGGAAGTGGCGAGAGCATGAAGAGAAGAGAAGCAGTCAAGGGATGTAGGGTGAGGAGTTGTTGGTGCAGATGGGGCGGGTGAACAGTAGTTGGGTAATGAGGGGAGTAAGATCATAAAGAAATCTTTGCTGGAGACAAGAGGGCAAAGTACGAATTGTACCGCCGCGAAAAGGAACGGATCATAATATGGGGCCCACCTACATGTGCTCCCCCGCACTCCTCCAACCTCTGCTCCTGCTTCCACCGTACTTGCCTTTGCACTTTACTTCCCTCCACTCCTTTCACTGTTCTATTCATTCTTTAACCTCATCATTTAAAAAACAAGTTTTGAGGAGTAGGTCTCTCCACATGAATGCCACCGGATGAGAAGTGCTCCCTCCAATTGAAACAAGAATGTTGGAGGGATCAATTAGGCGCCATTTAGATTAGTCACATCTAATTTGTAGAAAGTACTTTCCTGCTCTTAAGATGTAAGATGTTATTGAAAAAGTCCTTAAACGCAAATTCACTAAAAGCTATTAGGAAAGGCTTTTTAATTTGAAGATGGAATGTTGGGTATTTAATGGGAGAAATAAAAAAGAAAAATCATAATGTTTGGTCCTTATAGTTTTATAATATTTTGCTTTTAGTCCGTTTGTTTTTGTTGTTATCAGTTCCTGTAGTTTTTTTCGTTTATAAGATTAGTCCCTCCTATCACTAACGATGTTGATTTTGCTGAGGTGTAATTAATATTATTAAATATTATGCTAAAATGTTTAGTTTTGTCCAGTTCGCACATGACTCAGCATTTGTTTTGAATAAAAAAAATAAAAAAAGAAAGACTAATTACATTTAGTCCTGCGTTTCTCTTATCTATCATCTAGGGCAAAGGGGAAGACGATTCATAACGGCGGGTCACAAGAGCAACTGAGTAGACTGAACCTGAGTAATAAAGAATTTAGAAAAGATACATTGAATTGAGTAGGGCAATAGAGACCGCCAAATTGAGTAGTTAAGTAGCCATTGTTTAGAATGTCAAACTCATTTCAAATGGTCGTCTTCTTGAACCTGATTGTGTCGTCTTTTACCTTGTCTTTTGTCCTTTTCTACCTCTCTGTGCTATCATCTTTCACTAAGATCGTCCCCTTCGGTTTAGTGACAAATCTCATTCTCCATATCTATTTTGTACCTTGCAAGAAATTATGAAACCTTAATATTTAAACTTAAAACAGCAAGCTATTTCCAGAAATAGAGACAAAAAAAATTAGCAACCACAAAAATAGAGCAAGGGAGTAAATTTGACAATAACCAAGACAGTGATACACCAAATATTGAACGACAATGGAAATGAAATGGAGAAAAGCGACTTCATAAATGGGAAATGGGAGAATGAGAATGAGATTGTAGGAATGAAATTTAGAAAGCAAATAGAAAAAAACGTAGTCTACGTCCACGATTGGGAACATGTTATGAACAAAATATAAAGGTCATAACCTCTGTTTGATTTCGACTAAGGCAAAAAATGTGAGCAAAAATGGCTGAAATACGGAGCTCCGTCGAATAGTGGGACCCACTTTCACTGTTCCAGCGACTTTCTCGCTCTTTCTAATGACCTCTTTAGCATTTAGCTCAGCTTCGACTACAAGGGTCTATTGGTTGAGAGCTCTAATTGTCTTCACGCAAATGAGGTCGATTACTCTTGTTCTTATTTTTATTCCAACTCAATATAATTAGTCTTTCTTTTTTATTTTTTATTCAATACAAATGTTGAGTCATGTAATTAGTCTGCCGTTTATAATTGGGAATGTGAATCTTTCCTCACAATCATTCATATGTCTATCAGAGAGCAGCTTCTCCTTCGTCCACATGGGGAAGAGTATTTTGTCTTGCCATCTAGATTTTATAATTTTATATTTTCTTACATATTTATTTATCTGTATCTATATTTATGGAGAATTTTAACTGAAGATAAGAGATGTGATTTAATTATTGGTAGATTCCAAAAAAATTTAGAACTTCAATTTAATTTAGGAGAATTGAAGATGAAATAATTTCAACGATGAAAAAACTAAAATATCTTTTCCTTGTTAATTTTGTCTAATATACATAATTATTAGTTGTCAATTTTTTTATTTTATTTTTTAATTTATCAATATGAGTTATAAATTATATGAATTGACCTGTAAATAATCATATAAGATTTGAACATCAATTGTTCAATCACAGGCATCAACATCAGTTGTAAATTATTGATAGATTTTATAATTTATAAATAAAGTTAGCAAATTAATAATTAATATTACTCTTTTTTGACAAACTGATATAATTTACAACTCCTATTGATAAATTAACAAGTAAGAAAGTTAACAACTAATGATTCTGTATTTCGAACAAAATTAACAAGTGAATAGTACTTTGATCTTTTTACTATTAAAATTGTTTCACTGTACTAAAATGAAAATTTAAATTTTTCTAAAATTTACTAACAATTAAAACACACCCCTGATTTTTAGTTAAAATTCTTCCCTTTATTTATATTCATCCCTTTTATATCAATGTATCTATAATTGTATAATTTGTCACCAATAAAACATCTATACAAATTTTGTCAAAACAATCCTTTTGTGTATTTGACTTCTAAATAGATCTCTAACTTGTGCTATTCACTTGGAGATTAAATTGTACATCATAAAATAAATAAATAATTATATTACTTTTCAGTATTAATGTATTTTGAACAATTTAACATATCAAATTTTATGTTATTTAATTTTTTATATTTATTAAATATTTTTAATATATTACATTTGCATAGCAAAACTTACAAATCATTACAAAATAATTTTTTTTAATAATTGTCCATTTAAAAGTACATTCTACCATATATAATTCATACAATTTTCAGTTTATCAACTTAAATTTTTAAAAAATTATTTAAATATAGGTTTTATTATAACAATTAACTTTCATCAAATTAATTTTTAGCTAATAGAAAACCAAACAAGTACAACTGACGTAAAAATGATGGTTAGCATATGTCATGAGAAGAAAACAGTAAAGGAGATTAAAATCGAACAAAATGTTGCACTGGCTTTTGAATTTCTAGGAAATATTTCCCGTCGCTTTCCTGTGAAAAAATGACTTTATGCATGTATATATTAATATTCGATATTAATATACTTATATAGTAACATTTATAACATATTATATTCACATTCATAATTCATAAACAATATATTTTGTTTTTCATATTTCATTTACATAAAATGTAAAATTGACAACTACCTTGAACTGCTTGGAACTATTTAATATTTAATTTTGCAAGAGTTCATATGATAATGATCGTATTCATATCATTTCACATGTAGTAGACGCAACGGAATGATAGAAAATTAGCATGGCGATTGAAATATTATTTTACTTCTTTAATTTTGTTATCAAAGAAATATTATTCTACTAAAGTACCTGGTGATTTGTAGGTTTATATAATATTACAGAAAAAACATTTATTAATTTCGTTTTTAAAGATCCGATAATATAATATAAAACTATATATAAAAAACTACACATTCATTCATGTGGAACAATAAAGTATCGTTTTTGGCAGGCAAAAGAAAAATAGTAGGAAAAGTATCATTCAAGGATCATAAGAATATTTAATATCGCCTGAGGATTAAAAAATTTTAAAATATCATTACACCATTAAGGAATTGATTTGAAAGTAATTTTAGATAGGAAAAATGATAACATCCTTGACTTTCTTTTGTAATTGACAAGTAATTATTTATTAAGTAATAAATATTCATCTATATATAATAAGAAGTTATTTACTAATTGACAAATTTAAGAATTAGAAAAAGCTTTGTTAAAAAAAATTTGAAAAAGCTTGATTGTGGGGTAGGACAAATTGCAAATTATATTTTAACAAGTAATTATTTGTTAATTAATAAAAATTAATTTGTATTTAATAATAAGTCATTCGTTAATTGATAAGTTTAAAAATATGAAAAGAGCTTCATTGTCAGAATGAACAAGTGTAGATCATGTTTTAACAAGTAGTCATTCGTTAATTAATAAATATCCATTTATATTTAACAAAAAGTCATTCACTAATTGACAAGTTCAAGAATATGGAAGAATTGAAATGGACTATCTTTTTTGGCAAAAAAAAATAAAAGAATATGGAAGAATTTAATTGTGGGAAAGGACAAATGTAGATCATATTTCAATAAATATTCATTTGTTGATTAACAACAACCCATTTATATTTAACAAAAAGTCATTCACTAATTGATAAATTTAAGAATTTGAAAAGAGCTTGGTTGTAGCTTGTAGGGAAGGACAACCATAGATCATGTTTTAATAAGTAGTTATTTGTTAATTAACAAGTACGAATTCGTATCTAATAAAAAATTATTTGCTAATTGATAAGTTTAAGAGTATGAAAAAACTTGATTGTGGCCTTGTGAGTGGGGACAAGCGTAAAATATATTTTAACAAGTAATCAATCATTAATAAACAAATAATCATTTATATTTTATAAAAAATTATTTGCTAGTTTACAAGTCTTTTTAAAAAAGAAAAATAAAGGTGTTACAATCTTTTTTTTTTTTCATCTAAAATTATTTTGGAATCACTCATTTTACCTTGCAATGCTGCTTCAGAAATTTTTTTTATTCTTGTTTGATGCTAAATTGCGTGAGTGGTCTTGAGTGAAAACTTCTCACAGTAGTAATAAGTAACGGAACATGTTTTTACTGAGTTGCGTATAGCCGTATAGTCTAAGACACCCTTGGTGCTCCGTTCAAATTTTCCATTTCTCAGTCACCTCAGACCCAGACTCTGGCTGCATGGAGTCGGTTGAAACCTGCCCTCTTCTTAGCACTTTCTTACCTTGATGAATCATTCCACTCCATTCTGTCAACGAGTCGCCGATTTTAGTTTCGGAGTTGTTGACTAAATGCTTTCTTTAACCGTGTCAATGCTAAATTGAACTCTCATGCTGTATAAGTAATGTATCAGATTCCTTATCACAATAACGTCGAGGCAGGGAAGCAATTGAACTGTTATATTCATCTTTTGTCATAGATACTGGAGGTAATTGATGCTGTCTGGATCAAATTCGTAGAAAAACATGTTTATATTTGGCAAATCCCTCTTTGAATCTCATTTTGAAATGATCACATGTTCATAAGAAAGACAGCTAACCACTGATAGCGGTCAACAGCTCTACCTTCATGGATGAGGATTAGACACTCAAAGTGAAAACTGATGAAGGTGCTGGGAAAAATTTGACACAGAAAATTGAAGGGGGTAATTCTTTTTTCAAGTGCGTTATTTTGCCACTGGCTTGGATATTTGACAGCAGAAGCCTTCTTTCCAAGAGAAGGTGAAGTTTTAAATAGTTGAAGATGACAGTTAATAAAATGCTGAAATATTTAGCAGGCAGGAAGATATAGTTGAACTATGGGTTTTGATGTTGATCGCGTTACTAATTATTGGGAACCTCTGAAAAGTCCTTCTTCTCAGAAAATGACAGTTAAATAAGGAAAAATGTCTTCCAATGATTGCTTTTGGAAGTGGAGAGTGGAGAACAATAAAACCGTTCGTTTTCCTTGAACAAAGCAGACTTCGAATTCATCACGGGTTAGTATCATCATGTTACTATCATCAAACAAAAAGGACCACTTAATAGAAGAACAAGAAAAGTTAGTTCATCAATTATTTTGGTTATAAGCATCAAGCTAGAAGCTCCATTACATGTCACAGTCTTTTCCTAATCGAACCTTTGGTTACCAGAACAAGGTCCTATAGCTTTTGCACATTGGTTAGCTCCTATTATTTCGGAACTAAGAATTATCTCACCCTATAGCCAAAAAAAAAAAAACAGAGAGAGAGAGAGAGAGAGAGATGGAAAACACTCATGTGCAAGGCCTTCATGTTTAATGGTCACTCAAGCTATCTCTCTATGAAAGTTGCATCCACTATTGATTCTTATGCTCTACATTCTCTTACTGTTGCTGATATAGGGTATTGAAGACAGCAAGTCTTTTCCCAAGTTATTCATATCAGCAGATGTATGGGGATCTGATGGTGTTTCTAAAATGTTTCATGAATTTTTACCCTTAAGTTCATGCCTAGAAGCAACGTGCATGTTCCTATATTGGTTATAGGATTTGACAGTCGTTCCAACTAGTTTAGATGAGCAACGTGAAGATTAGAAACAAGACTGGGCTTGAATCTTCAAACAGTGTAGGACATGGATATATGAAAATTGTCCCATACAAACTGCTATAGCTTCTCTCCCCCCCCCCCTCTCTCTCTCTCGTCCCCTTTTGATAATTGATCACTAAAAGACGCGGCTCTAGCATCCGTGGCTGATAGTGGAAATCAGAACCTTCGAGATCCACCTTGACTTTGTGCATGAAACATCAATATCTTGCTTGATATCTGCACTAGAAGTTACAGATTCACAATTAATAAAGAAGAGACATCCGTATCCTAGAGTATTTGCCGACACAAGCTCCTAGTATGTAATAGGGGGATTCAAATCTGTGCAGTATGATTGACTATGAAACCCTGAATTTTACTTTGCTCATTGAGTTAATTCATGTTCATGCTATGAGTTCTTAGTCAACTTAACATCACCGAAAAATTATGGTAAAGAGAACTCAAGGGGCTGGGCTGTGTCTCAAAATACAAAGACATCGAGGGCCACTTAAATATTTCTGGAGAGTGTTCACATCGGAGGCTATAGGATGACATATCCATCCTGCTTGTCCAATCTTGAAACGCCACATGGAACCACTGTGGCTACATCTTCTGTATCAGACAATAGTTTACTTATTGCTACCGCAAAGTCAGGGGCAAACAATTATGAGGTTTGGTGAATAACGCCAAAGGCTCACTTATTTGGTCTTGTCCCTGCCATTTCCTTCGTCCCTCCGTGACCAGTAGCATATCTTCTTGCTGCTCGCCTTCATGCACATGTCTGTGTAGTTTAGTCATTCATGTTCTGCAGCATGGTTTGTCACATCAAGCTCCACTCTTTGGAAAATGATAAAAATGAATAAAAGAAAGTAAGCTGGAAATTGGAGCAGTCTGGTAGAATTAGCGCACACTATTTGGCAGTGCCAAGAACTTTTTGGTTGTCCATTTGAATTTGACTTTCATTACGGGGTACCCTCATTTGGACTTTTGGATTTTAATTAGCAAAAGACTTGCCAAAGCCACCAAAGTGGTGCTTGCGAACAATGCAGAATTTATTCAAATAAATGATTTAAAGAACGTCTTCTCAATGAGATTATTGTATTGTATATGCATGTTGTTTTCAGTGTTAATGATTTGTCTTGTTTGTTCTCTGTCTCGGTATCTGCTGACATGCTCTTCAATTTTTCGCCCCCTTTACCCACCAGTCCTAAAGTTTAAGATTGCCTTGAAATTAATTAGCTAGTCACTTAAAATTTGGAATTTTGGCCGAAATTAGTGAAAATATTTAAAGCTCAAGAAGGAAAAGATTATTGAAGTTGCAATAGTTTACACTTCGAACGTGGGCCATTAATTATTTAATCGCTTGTCCATCAATGACATGAATTTTTTAATATCAGTTGTTGCCCTCTAGATTGGAACAGATTTTGATGGCTTAACCAATAATTGCTCCACATCCAAAAAGATAATATATAGCAGAACCAACGGACATGAATTCTCCAAAGGAACATTGAACAACAAGCAATCAAATAGACAGGGCATGCGCCTTGCGTCCCCCAACCTTAATTTTCTGGCAAAACAAACAAGAGAGTGTCATTTGGTGTCCTGTTTGCGTCTGTAATTTAAGCTTCTTAAAGATTAATTCGCATCCAAACTATTAAGGTTGTCCTTCCCTGATAAATGTATCAGAAATAAGTTAAGGTCATGGCTTTATATGGCTTTAAAATCCTACGTTGTTGTGGGGCCATGTAAAGGCAGAAATTTGCGACGATGGGGCCTAATCAAAACAATTAAAATTGTTAATGTTTGTAAGGAGTTGTCTTGTTCTAACTAATTTGTATCTTCACGAAACTTGATACTGAAACAATCTCTCACCCCCTTTTCTCTATTTAAGCAGCTTTTATCAGTGAAAGTTGCTCCTACAACACAGTGGAAGCAAAAAGGCTAAAGCTTGAGAGCACCAGAACTAGAACTTTGAGCCATGTCAGGCCAAAAGAGCTGCGGAGCTTCAAACTTGAACGAGAATGAGATTGATGATCTTGTGTCAAGGTTACAAGCACTTCTGCCACGCCAGAACCGAAGGACTGACTCAAGGGTATGATATTTGCCAAGACATATCAACATTTATTCTGTGCAACTATAACTACAGCTTTTTTTAATCAAAGAACACTGCAACTCAAGATCAATTCACTTTTTCTTGTGGAAGTTCCTCGTATTTCAGTTGTGAACAAAGCATAGGCCCGTTCACTCCTGATGATTTTAAGGATCATTTACTTATGAATAACGGGGTGACAAGAATCTTGCCCTCGATTTTTTTGGTTATAGGGAGAAATTCTAAACCATGTAAACGATCGCTCCTTTAGAAGTTTATTCTATAACACGAAAGTCCAGCATTAATAAAACAGGAGTTTGTGGGTATGTGGTGCAGGTATCAGTGTCGAAGATCTTGAAAGAAACTTGCAGTCACATCAAGAAGCTACAGAACGAGGTGGAAGAGCTCAGTGAAAGGCTAATAGAGTTAATGGATTCCGGTGACATAAGGGATATAGACGAGGAGACTCTTAGAAGATTGTTGCAACATTGACAAATATGAAGCCTCTAGAGTCTAGGCCATATCACCTACCTCTTGGCTTTTTCTCTTCTCTGTTGCGTACCCTGTGTTGTCGGGCTTCGACCACTATATATTTACTGTATCAAACATATCTAGTATGTGATATCTTGTCGTTGAAATGCTACCAACCTGCCATATGCTTGGTTCAATGTGTGAAATGAACAACTCTGTGCCATTTATGAGGAATTAATCTCTTTTCTGCTTTAATGTATCCAGGGAAATTGAAATTATAACTTGAAAAAATAGTAATAAATTTTTTAATATATAAAATAATAATTTAATTCTTTAAAATATCATAATTTTTATAAAATTTTTAAAAACTTTTCTATCATTAATGAATTTATATAAATTATTAAATTATCCTTGTTAAAAATAAGCAATTCACAAATTTTATTTAAATATTCACAACAATGCAATAGCAAAATACAACTTTACATATTAATTTTTTATTTGTTATTGTATTGTTGTGAATATAAAAAGGTAAATATTTAAATAAAACTTGTTAATTATTTATTCTCAATAAGAAAAATTTAATAATTTATATAAATTTATTAATAACAAAAAAATTTTTAAAGACTTCAAAAAAATTATAATATTTTGAGGCACCAAATTGTTATTTATACATTTTAGATGAATTTTATTGTTATTTTTCCTTATAACTTCAACCTCCTAATCTATGGTCATATGATCTGAAAATTTTCCATCTAGTAAATTAATTAACATAATCCCTCTCTTCAAAAATATAAAGTATTTTTGAGGAGTTAAATGTTCAAAAATGTAAGGCATTTTTAATCTTTTGAGGTGTAATCATTATCGTTTTTTAAAAGTGTCCCTATTGACAATGACTTTATATTTATTATAAGGTGTTTAATAAGGGTAAGTATGAAAAGATAGGATTATTTAAAAGTAGGTAATTATTTTATTTGGGAGTGAGATTTGATTAAAAAAATTTTATATTTTTAAAAAGAGAGAGTATCTAAAAGTTTGGGAAATTTTTATGTTATCCTTTTGTTTTAAAATTGTACTTAGTTCTCATTTGAGTTATTTTTTAACGAGTTAGTTTTTAGTATATGATATGAGAATTTATTTTGAAATGTAATTATTTTCTTGCCTCTTCAATGGAGCTCCCTCATGCCGAAGCGACTAGAAGTCACAGATCGCCCGAACAGGTATGGCTCATCATGAAGTCTAGGCATACTTTTCCTCTTGCAAATTAAAAAAAAAAACTAAATTTCAAATCAATTTTCTTGGCCAACAAATTTCAGATCAATTGAAAAAAATAATTCGCGTATATGAAATATAATCCATATCCACATGTCTATAAAAGTTGAAATTGAAAAAAATCATTCGGCCTAATGTTACATGATTTATTTTAGGCTCCTTGCACAGCAGGCAGACATACTAGTTATTTTTATAACATCCATAAAAACGTTGTAGAAATCCAACATTACTTTTATACAGACAATGTCGCCATTGAAAAAGCCTTATACTGACAAGTTTGGCTCCAAATGATCAGAATTAATTAGGGCTAATGCAGCTCCTAAAAATTAGTTGATACATTTAAAAAAAAAGTTTTAAAACAAAAGCTCATCCATGCAACTTTTTTTTCCTACCAACATCCATGTAACTTAATCAAAATGCTGAGAAACTAATGTAATTTGTAATTTTTTTTTAAATCTGAAAAAGGTTTGAATCTTTAACTCTCACCCAAACCATCACAGACCACCCTAACCTTAGGTAATCGATAAACCCTAATTATTACCTTATTATTACTAACTAATATCGTAAAATCTATAACATTCATTCTTGGCCGAAAATCATGAAGTTAAATGGGATGCGCCTTCCTCCGAAGTCCCAAACATATAAAGAACAAATAAATAGGATGGTACTTATTTTGGTTTTTTGGCCGTCAAATGAATAGGGTGGTATTGAAGGAGTTGTTGACCACCAATTTGGGCACAAAAATGGCTTTATGTCTCGCCAAATTTTGAAGTGGCTTTACTCAGTCAGGCCACTTATCCCTAATCTTTTGTTGCTTGCGTGGCCTTTGACTGTCTTAAAAAATGGGTTACTTGCAGGCTTGTATCTCCTTTTCCATTTCTATTTTTAAATTCGTCAATAATTTCGTCCAAATGGTGTTAGACATATTTGTATACGGAGGTAACGACAAGGTTAGATGTAAAACTAACAAACCCCCCCCCCCCAACCAAAAAATAATAACCAAATTAATAAAACAGTGTCGCATGGGATCTCTTTTTTTTTTGGGGGGGGGGGGTTTTGTTTAAGGATCACATTCAGTATTAAATCATACATAAGAGTTATATGAATTCATATTCAACACAAAACATCCATTGACAATTTTCCCTGGGACATCATTAGATTGCGCACAAAATGGTTGAGGTGCCACAAGAAAAAAGAAGAAATTTTCTGTACCAAAAAAAAGTTTTTGATATATATATTCATATGACAATAATAGAGACCATTTAGAATGCAGAAGTAAAATAGAATCTACAATTCACATATAGAGCGCAATCACGTTACCATTATGTGTTGTTTAAGCTCTATCAACAGAATTTTCAATGGAGGCGCACATTGAAGCGTTGCAGCAAGATGCGAATATTTGCAGCGATGGCTAAGCTGTTGCTTGTGTACTCCCTCGACCTCTGCATCTTCCCCTTCACCTCCCCCAGCTCCGCCGACTCCGTCTCCTCCAATCCATCCAAACACGTTTCCTGATCCGTCAACGCCGCGCTGATCCACGTCTGTATGTCGTTGATCTTCGCATCCGTCAACGCCTTGTCGCCGGGAGCCACATCCATCGCCAACACCGAGTCGTTGAGTCGACTCAGCGCGTCATCGATCTGATCCTTACAATCAGAGAGAGCCAACGCGTATGAGGTCGAAGCCAAGCTTCTGAGGGAGGACGACAGGTTAGAAAGCTCGTCGTGGGAAACACGGAGAGACAGCTTGAGAATGGATTCGGGGTCGTTAGGGTTTTGGAGGGAAGCGGTGAGGGAGGAAATACTGGAGCAGCAGGAGGCCGGGAAGTGCGTGACGTTGCAGACGGTTCTGATGGAGGAGGCGATGTCGGTGTTGACGGCGGAAGGGGCCGATCGGGATTCCGGTGGTCCGGAATCGGATGAGTGCATGAGAGCTCCGAGCGTGACTCCGATGGTGAGAGTGAGGAAGAGGATGGCCAAAACAGAAACGGTGGCGACAAGGGTATTGCGCTTGGGAGATGCAGGGAGAGAAGACTGATCTTCGAGGTGATCACCTACTTTGCCATAGCCATGGAAGAATTTGAAGGAATCCATGGTTGGGTCTGGGAAGAAGGAAGAAGATGAAGCGTTTGCTGTAGGATGTTTGTTGTTTATTTATTTCATTATTTTTGAAGCCCGTAAGAGGAAAGTCGTGGATGGAGTGTTTGAAGGTTTCATTTCATTCCTACTTTCCCAAAGTGCCAACGGTGTTGGAAAATGGGAAGTGGGTACTTGGAAGTTGAAGCCGCGTTGCTTTCCTCCTCCTGTTTTTTTCTGGCAGTCATAATCCGTTTTCTGAGTCAAGCGGTCTTTCTCAGTTTTCTTTTTGGTCACCGACTCTTACTAATTTAATACTACAAAATTAGATAATAGTTTTAGTATTTGTTTGAATTTAAGTTTGTTATAATTAATTATAAAAATAATTAATTATATTATAACGCAATTGTTTAAATATTAAAATTAATTTTAATTATATAAAGATAATAATTTTTAAAATTAAATTATTAATGAAGTTGTATTTAATGTTATTAAATTTATTAAACTTTAGTTAAGAAGTAAAATATATTATTTAACAGTAAAATTAAATTTATAAATAATTTTTATAATTTATTTTAAAACGTAACTGTGACTTAATAATTAATTATTACATTGTTTACTCTTTGGCCATTTTTTTAAAAATTAATTATTTGAATCTCAAAATTGATTAATATGATATTCCAAATAGGTTGTTAGAAGTTTTAGATTTTGCCGTAGATTGGTTTCGTTTTTAAATTAGTGAGATTTTTCCATTCGAACAAAAAATAATTAGTGAGATTTTTTATAGCCTCTGGTATAAATAAACTACTATATTTTATTTTGTCGTTGGTGTCCTAAGTAGGGCCCACCCGTGCTGTCCGTTGTTGTCATTGTCCTGAGCTGCGCTTGGTTTGACAAAAGGAGAGGAAGAAAGAGAAAGGGAAGGAAAAGAGTTTTATGTTACCTTATTTAATTTTTATTTAATTTAATTGAGAGAAATAGAAAAAAAGTAATACAAATATTTCTCTAATTTTATTTATAATTTATTTTTAATATATTTTATTAAAATAAAAAGATTAAATTTTATTAATTTTATTTTAAAATTTAACAAGTTTACATTATTACTTTTAATATATGTTCTTAAATTTTATTATTAATATTTTTATTTAAAATATTTAATAAATAAAAAAATATAAAGAGAAGTATAAAAATTAACAAGTGTCTATAAATAGAATCATAAAAATATATTATTATATATATATTTTTTATTTTTTTAAGTTCTCTCTTGTTTGAATAATAATAATAACAATAATTTTTAACTCTTTTAAATATATAATAAAATAATAAAAAAATATAATTTTAGTTCCTATAATTTTATTAAATTCTAATTTTAATTTTATAATTTTTTAAATGTTTTCAGTAGATTAAAAATACTAAAAAAAATTAAAGCTATAGAGACTTAAAAAATTAATGTCACTCAATCTTTTTAAAATTATAAAAATAAAAATATACTTACAAAAAATTATAATGATTAAAAATAAAAGTCAATAAAAATACAGGATCGATGATGGGATTTTTAAAATAATATTAGGAGACTTGTTTGAGTAATGTAACAATAACAATAAAATAATATCATCATTCTTGAAACGGACAGCACCAAGTCAACACTTCGAAATTTTAGCCTTTAGCAATCTTCTTGCCAAGGCTACGGTAGACAATAAAAGTTACTTAGCTGCGCCATTGATGGTTTTTTTTCTTTTTTTTCTTTTTTTTTTTATTTTGGGTAAAGGAGAGGCTAAGCCCATAAATTAATTCTGACAAGAGAGGGGGGATTGAGATCCCATACAGTCAATGCTGAACAAAGGCCCTAATGTGAGGAGGGGCACTATCTAAAAAAGAGGAAACAGTTGAAGGTTCTATTGCTAATCCATATGCCCCATTGTTTTGATTCCTCGAGATGTACTCTATTCTAACCTCCCATTAGTGGTATTACTGTGAGGAAAGTTATTCCCTTTGATAACTGGTTTTGATGGTCTCCATTACGACGCAATATTCAGCAAAGACAATGCTTGACCAAACAAAAAAAACCAACAAAATAAAATAAGAGGTTCAGCAGAGAGACAGGTATGGGAACAATAGGAAAATGCCCTACGAGACAAGTTCAGCAACAATGAAAAAGCAAAATGAAGCATGACTACCGTTGGCATTTATGAAATAACAAAGAAATATATCAAGACAATTAATCACAAGATTCGGCTCCCCTTAAAAAATCGGTCAAATTTTTCAATCAAATGAGAGGGAAGGGGCATCCTCCCACAAAAAAAAAAAAAAAAATTTCCCCCAACTAAATACACCATTAATGCGAAACTGATGCCCACAGCATGGGGAAACAATCCAGTCCTATCATATGATAACACCGACAACAAATAAGCTCAATGTAGAAAATTTTTCATCGGCTTCAACTGCAAATAAATTCATCCAATCGTTTGTTGTTGTTGTTGTCTTATCTTGAGCGCTGAGAAATCTCTCACGTCCTTGATCTTTCATTTCTTTTTGTGCCCAGCCTGGCCATGTATAATCTTTTTTAGTATATTGGTGATATATTAATTTTTTGAAGTCCCTGGTAAATAATAAATCAGTTTCAGAGTCAATATATGGGACATGTTGGTCCTTTTTTCAATGAATACATATATTTTGTCATGATGCTCATGATGTGTTGACGAATTCACCATAGTGTTTTTAATATTTTATTATTAATGTGTTAAAGATTTTGTCTCTATAAGTATCATTTTTTTTTTATCAGTACCCACTTTTAATTTTAAAATGTGAAAATAACATATTTTTTTTCCTAAATTCTTTGATTTTAAAATATACATAAAAATACATTTTTAAAAATAATTTGATCTTAAATTAATTTGATATGCTAATTTTAATATAATTTCAGCTTTCAATTTATATTGTAACTATAACTATATGAAACATGATATATTTTTATATAAAGCTTATAATTATTATATTTATTCATTTTCTTTTCTCTTAATTTTGCTGTCCATTCACATGGAAAGGGTGATGATATTTTTCCCTCCATTTTTCTCCTCTTTCCATCTTATTCCTTTTATTTTATTTTTTCCCCTTCAACTTTTTTTTTCCATCCAAATGGAGATAACGGTAGAAAAGTGGAGACCACCCCGCGCCTTATAGCCTTATGATTCCAGAATGCTTGCTAAAGCCAAAACTACAATTAACATTATTTATTTTAACTAATCAAAAAATTACTTTTAAGCTTCCTCCAATGGACTCTCCCTGCCCCAACATAGTTTCGCAGCCCAATATATCATTACTGGCAATGCAATTATATCTTCCCGGACCTTGTTAACAATGCTCGTGTTTTGTTCCCAAAAAAAAAAAAGCGAATGCTCGTGTTTAAAAAAGTGCTGCTCCAGAAGCAAATTTGGGGGATCAACAAGCTGAACAAGTACTCGTGGATGGCTTTGACGAGAGAGCCCAAGTGTAGGGCACATACCCTCCTAAAATCAAGACTTGACCATGATCATTGGAATCTGGCCAACTTAAAAAAAAAACACAGAAAGAAAAACACTGATCATCGCATCGGAAGGAATAAATGAACAACAAAGGAAAGGAGGTTAGACTCCGGTTACTGGGTAAGAGATACTTCTGGTCTACTGATGGAAGGTGAGGGCAGTAAGATTAAAACATGGATGGCAACAAATTTCCAAGCAAATTGATCTTTTCAAATAGATGTCGTTCCGCAATAATGTAAGCTCAGGCATTAGCTTGTCCCCAGGAAACAAGATGAACAAGGTATAAAACTGAACCATGGAAGCAAACTATCTCAGCTACAGTCGCAAATAAAGGATGACAAAATAAAAAAGCTAGAAGATCCATAATCTAATCCTCGTCCTCCTCATCGCCATCTCCACCAGCAGCCTTCTTAGCAGCAGCTCTTTGGTTCTTTCTCTTCACCCTTCCAGGACGCCCGCCACCAACGGACTTGTTAGTGAAAAGTCAATATGCTTCTGTGAATCAACTCTTACCATGAACGATGGGATGTTCACCACCTGCCTTCCAACCCTGCCAGGTCGTAAAATACACCAACAAGCAGTTTCTTCAGGAATTAGTCCCTTGGGAGAGGGTGGGGGAACAAACTTCTCTAATACATTTACTCAAGTGTCGCGAGTGTACAGATGGTAGAAATTTGATAGAGACCACCATCTTGAACATGGTATTATTTGGTGAAAGCAACCGTTTTCCTAGCACTACATCCTTTCTTTTCAGAAAAAGGGTTATCCTTTTGGAGTTCGTTCTTCAATTTTTTTTCCCATTATCCTTAAATTGTCAAGCGTCAATGTACAATTCATAAGATGCATGCACCACCAAATTTCATGAACTGACTAATACAAAAGAATATCATAACTAATTTCTCCTGCCCCACGACAATGACACAGCTATCCAACTTCCAATTTATTTGAATAAAACCATATCATGCTAGCCAAAATCCTCTAAAGTGGCCAGTAAAGCACATAGGGTAAAGGGTATTGTATAGTCTGAAAGATTAGGATCTCCAACTAAGAATTATATTAGCACCATAATCACAATCATGGATCGCTGATAATCATAAGGACTCAACTTCACTTTTGTTTTTTTTATAGAACAAAGAATAAGAGGTGAAAAAGATAACCTGATATGCCTTGCCTTATAAGCACCCTAGCATGGTGAATGGACTTTGCCATCCCAGATTTGAAGACAAGAGTTTGCAGGCGACGCTCAGAAAGTTCTCCACGGTCAAGGCCAAAACATAATCAAGCTTGTTCTGGCTTTCGTCTAGAAGCCCATAACGAAACATCCTTCGAAGAAGAGCTTCGCCCTCAAAGATCCGACGTGGGTTCTTCTCATCGAGGGTCAAAAGCATTCTAGCATTATTACGGATACGGCTCAGAGCGTACTGAACCCTCCACAACTCTCTCTTGCAGCGGAGTCCATACTCTCCCACGAGCCTCAGCTCAGCATCCAACCGTTCCTTCTCGTATGGACGGCGAGGTTTCTTAAAAGTCTTCCCATCTATTTACAAAAAATCAGTGTTATGATTTAGACTATGAAGAGAACCCAGACATCTTCTATAATGATATGAGATGAACAGGTGAATGCACGAAAAGATGGTCCAAGTGATTTCGACATTATCACAAAAAGCTCAGCAGCCAGAAATCAAATCACCGCAGGTTAACCCGATAGATCAGGACAGTAAATACAGAGAAAGAGAAAACAAATTGAGGCAGACTTACAATTGCGGTAAAATGAGACGTGCACCATGGCTCTTGAATGGCGGAGCCGTCACCTTCCCTTGCTCTCTGTTACAGAGAAATGAGGATCAAGGACTTTGCTTCGTTGCATTGTGGCTAATATAACTGACCTAAAACCCTAACTCGAATCAGGCCGAATTGAAAGCCCGTGTTGTAAATAACAAAAAGTGGAGAAATTAAAAAAAGCCCATGTGGTTGGGCTGTTCCAAATAAATGGCCATGCTGGCCCGAAAAAATGCGCATCTCCAAATCTCCATTGAATGAAAGCATAAGTGTTATTTTGCTGTACCAAAAAATGTGGTGTGTGGTTGTGTGTGATTTTGGAAAAAAAAAAGGGGGATGAGGTGAGGGGGAAGCAAAGAACTAAATGAAATCTATAATGCCACTCTCTCTCTCGTCTTAACTCACATACAGTCACCCACGCCACAAACCATCGTGGTCTCCCTCACACGCGTGTTTATGTGCGTGACTTGTTAATAACCAATCATGTGACTTTTTTTATGGGATGATACACCGCTAAAAAAATTTTACATTTTGTTTGTGAGATTTAAAAAAAAATGAAATGAAGCAGGTAACTAAAAGACATGAGTCATTATTTAATAATTTTTTTTTAAGAATGAATAGAATGGCAAAGAAGGGCTTCTAAAGCTCTCCTTTGCCATCTATAATTCAATATTTTTTGTCCTCCCAAATTGAAAGATTAAGTATAAAGTGATATAGTATAATTATTTTATTTATAAAATTACTCCCACAATCCTATCTATTAAAAAAATGCAATTCATCTGTTATTTTTATTCTCCAGTCTCTTTTTTGCCTCCCACTAGAGTTGTATATGGTAGGGTCGGGCCAAGCATCATCCTAGTCTGATGCCTTAGCCCAATGAACACTTAGGCACCGGACTAACTTGATTGGCCTAAAAATATTTGTACATGTATATAAAAAAAATATAAAAAATTTTCCTCAAAAAATATTATAATTTAAAATATATTCTTCACAAAACTAATAGTAGAATGAAAAGTAATTTTTAAAAAGTTTAAATGAATAATAATTGCC
>NW_026556858.1:0-30541 GCF_029017545.1 Prosopis cineraria
AGCATGTTAGCAAGGAAGTTCACGTAGCATACACTTTTGGTTTATTATATCTAGTTTTGATCAACCTCATCTCATATTTATTTCTCTGGTTGAGATTGTTGTTGAATATATAAATATTTTTTGTATTTCAAAAGAAACTATTATAAATTAATAATATTAATTATTATTTAAGTCTATTATTATTTTATAACATATATTTAAACAACATTATTATTTAAAATCATTTTTTAAATTGTAATTAAGGTGGTTTTATTGCTTAGCATTATAAGATCTGCCTATAAAAGGCATGCTTGCCACAGGTTTAAGAGAGCTTTGGTACTCTCTCGGCCTCTCTCTTCTCTTCTCTATCTATCGGATTAGTTCATGTGTAGTTGCCTGAGTATATTCTGTAAATTTCAATTGTTCTATGTCCCTACTTTTAGTAGGAAGAGTCTGTTTAATCCTGGGGAGCTGTCACGTAATCAACCCCGATGTGGCATAATAGCTCTTAAGGATAGTATCCTTGGACACGATTCAAATAGATTTCACCAGCGATTGCCAACAATCTTAAGAGCTGCTTTTCAGCAACAATGAAAATGAGGGAATAGTACAAATTGCTCAACCCACAAGTACCTAGTTCATATAGGTCTTGGTGTGAGTGGATACAATGATGGTATTGGGGGTATAATCCGACTAATAAGACATCTAACACACGACCAAGATCTATTGTTTCAATAACAAAATTACACCAACTTTTTTGTTGTGTTAATTTTATTGGTCTAGGTTTGGTTCAAGTCGAAAGACACCGAATTCGAAGTGATTATCTTCCGTGAAAATAACTCAGATGATAATGGTCCTTTGATACATGTGGGAGATTGTTACAATTGTATTAAAAAGGAAAGTCCCATGTTGCTCAAATGAATGAAGGCCTTAGTTTATGTATACTAAGGTATGAGCTTGGGCAAGTAAATGGGCTTAAAGGAAAAGTGAGTTAAAAGTGGTTCAAATGTGGTATCAAACAGACTGGGTATTTTTCTAAAATTTTGAAAACTATAACGTGGAGTTATAAATTATTTGTATAAAATTAGTTTTCAAGAAAATTTTTCTTCCTTTTGAAATATGTGGGAGATTGTTGAATATTAAAATATTTTTTAGTATTTCAAAAGGAATTATATAAATTAATAATATTAATTATTATTTAAGTCTATTTATTATTTTATAACATATAATTTAAACAATATTATTATTTGAAATCATTTTTTAAATTGTGATTAAGGTGGTTTTATTGCCCAGTATTATGAGATCTGCCTATATAAAAGGCAATACTTGCCATAGGTTCAGAGAGAGCCTTGGTACTTTTAGCCTTTCTCTCTCTCTTCTTCATCGAAGTAGTTCATTGTGTAGTTACCTGAGTATATTCTGTAAATTTCAGTTGTTCTGTGTCCTTACTTTTAGTAGAAAGAGTTTGTTTAATTCTGGGGAGTTGCCGCATGATCAACTCAGTGTGGCTGAATAGCTCTTAAGGACAGTATCTTTGGGCACGACTCAGACTAGATTTCACTAGCGATTGCCAACAGATCGTAGGCTTTAAAATCTCAATTCCCAAATCCCTTTATCAAAAGGTGCGAATCTTCTAATAGGAGCATCTGACAAAAGCTGTGATTTTGTCGACTTCAAATTTTCCACTTCCAAATTGAGTTTGGAAATTTGGATATCAGCAATTTCAAGCTGTGATCCAATCAATGTTGTGGTTTCATATTCAAATCTTTCACTGAGGAGGAAAATGATGTCAGCCTTATCGTAACCTCTTCATTCAATTCTAAATTCATCTCACAAACTGCTACTTTAGTTGAACTAGAAAGACTCATGAAGACCACGATTGCCACGATGAAAGATGATGGTTGGAGCACTTCATATGCTTTCTCTGGTCATCTTTTTGTACCAACCAAGCTGGTCCGAGCTTCAGCCAACCAAGCTCAAGGAGTCAACATATAGACGTTTGAACAAAATAGACAGAAGATGTGATATGCTATATTTTTTAGTTCTTAAATTAATTTATACCACCTCATAATATAAGATATTTAGTACTCTTTAAAAAATAGTTTAAGATCAAAAATGATCTTTAATCCTTTTTTTTTAAAAAAAATGCATGCGCTAAATTTATTTCAAATTAAACCAAATCAATTAATTAAGAAATCAAACCAAATTGATTTCTTTAAAAATCAAACAGTTCCCATTTTGTGTTTATGTGATTGGCTTGGTTTGATTTTTTGCCCCCTAAAATCAAATCAACCTGAATAATTTATTTTATTTCTCATAAGTATTTTTTTTTATTGAAGGCAACCCCATTCAAGGCACTGTTAAGTGTGGGCATTTTTAGGCACTCATCTCAATGAGAATTTCAACATTAATTTGCCCTCTTGTGAATGATCAATTTTTTCTATTAGACTCAACCTGTTGGCAGTCAACCTAAACATTTGATTTGAACACCACTGTGGATCAAGCTGGCTCCCAGATTACCACTTCGCAATTTTGACTTGGCAGTGGCCTGTATTGTTTTCCAAGGGATCTGATAAACTCTCGGCCCATTTGGCCCAATTGCTCTGCTCTTTTCATCTTCCAATCCGCGACGAGGCAAAGAGCCAGGGGGAAGATGACTGGTGCATTTTGGGTTCGAGGGTGCTGGAGATTGTGAAGAAGCATGATTCTGGAGGCCTCGTATGGAAGAGAATAAAGCTCACCTCTACTCGTAAAGCCAATGCTAAGAAACGTCTTCATCGAGTCTGGCAGGCATGTTCCTTATTGCTTTTTGTATTTCTCTCTTAGTCTCCCCCTTCTTCCTCCTCAGATGAATCATTGATGCTTACGCGCCAACTGTTGCTTATATATTCTCTTCATAGTTCTCGCTACTTTAGGGTGTCTTCTGGTGCCTCGGACTTTTTTTTTTGTCACTTCTCAATTTCTGTTGATTTTTTTTTTTTAAATTTTCCCACCTGAAATCTTTTGTAGATGCTGGAATTCGATTCGTGCCGTTTAGTGGGTTTTCTTGTATTCCATAGGTTTTTTATTCCTTTTTGCTATCGCAATTCTGATTGTTCATGTTCTCTGAAAATTGTTTGATGCTTTTAATTGCAAATCCTTGCCTTGTATTTCATCATAGAATTCAAGCTGGTATAAGTGATTTTCTTGTGTGAAAAAATTCTTTGGCCTTGGTGTGGTAAATGTTGTTGTCCTTAGTTTCTCGGAGTTAGTCTGTTATTATCACTTGGCTACCGTGATTTTGACGTGTGTAATAGACCGAATTTTTTTTTTTTTATTAACCAACTTTTCTGGTAATCCATCATAATTCAAGTCAATAATGGCATGAAAACATGAGAAAATGTTGGGGGAAATGAGAGAAACACTGAAGAGATGATCTTCCTGGCAAACTTCTATCTACACGTATCAGCTTTTCATTTGTTCTATTCTGATTTTGCATCTTAGCTACCTTGGTTTATGAGGTGGGATTTTCTACTATGGGCTTTGGATAATGAACCAAGTCATATGGTGATGTCTCAACTCTCTTTGAGATAAATTTGGATTGAGGTTCAGTCTGACTGTCATATTCATGTCAAATAAGAATTCCTGTTCAGGTGGCTGAATTTCCCCTTTTCTTTGAACTCCCATAGCTCAGAAAAGCTGCAAGCCATCTTAGGGTAATTTTGTGCACGTGTCCTCTGAGCTTCAAAACATCTTGTTTAGGGCCATCATCTTAGAATATATTCTTAAGATAGGTGGCTACTTTTTTCTTTTCCTTTCACAGTTGGAATCCATGTATGAATTTGGTGTTCTTCTGGCTTTAGGAAAACATGAAATGGTCGGCAAATATGTGTCAAATGTACTAATATAATTCACTGTTGAAGAATTTAAAGTACGTTGACCCTTCTCTTCAATTTGGTTTCAATTGAGGAGAAGGTACTAAAAACTAGGCCAGTCGATGTAGTGGTTTAAGGGTTAGTGGCCCAACTAAGGGTCAACCTGGAATCAGATCAATTACAGTTAAAATAATATTTGATTAAATATACAAAAGTATTCATATGAAAGGCCATAATATTTAAATAAAAGTTATTAATTCTTGAGTAAATGAAAAGTTTATCCATAACATCTTATGTATGTCTTATAGAAATACTCCCTCCGATCCCATTTATAAGTCCAATTTTAGAAGGTGTATTTGGTCCCATTATAAGTCACGGTGCGTCTTTTTAGGTAATATTTGAGAGGTATTTCCAAAATTACCCTTCATGAGAGAGAAAAAGTAACAGGACATTACTTTTTAGATTTGTTATATAGGGGCATGTTTGGAATTTTACTTACTTTTATTCCTTGTACTTTTATTGTATTGGTATTGATGAGGTTGGTAGAAATGACTTATAATAGGACCGGAGGGAGTAATAATTATAAGTTTCTGAAAATAATAAAACATAATAGCTTTAAAATTATTAATTAAAAAATTATATTTGATTTAGGGTTCAATATTTAGAAGACGAAAGGAAAAAACATAGACAAATAAAAAAAAATAAAATCTAACCCAAGTAAACCCATTAACCCATCGTGTTGGCTGGGTTTGTCTGGGTTGAAGCCAAGTCATAGGTGACCGGTTTCATTAATCAATTGAACTGGCTAGGTGATTGGTTCACTGGTTTACGAGTCAACCCAGTCAGTCTGAGTTTAAGAACAGTGATTGAGGGGCTTGTAAAACTAACTTTAAATTTAGATGTAGAATCTTGACAATACCTCAAAGTTGTGATGTATTCTTGGATTTGGATGCTTGATGGAAAGTAGGTTGAAATCTTTAAGCTTCTTCAATTGATGCTACTTGAAGTTGATTGGCCTAGAATTCTTCTTTGGTTGACTTCGACTGGAGAGCTTGATATAGTTTGAATCTTAATTTGAATAGCCGGACCTTGGAGTTAAATTTCCTCTTTGGTTGATTTTGACTCAAATACTTCAAAATGCTTGAATTTCAAATTGCAGTTCTTAAAATCCAGGGAATCCCAATTTTCTTCCATAGTTACATTCAACTACAATACCTTGAAATGGCTATGTAGTAGTTATGCAGTACAAATTAGTGGCTATATAAATATATTATAACAGTAAGAGATAACTGCATAGTAAAATTGTGTGGCTAAAAAAAAGAAAAGCAAATTGAACATGGATTTTTGTTCTGGAAGACATCATTATGTGTCAATCCTTTGAAATGACATGTGACTTGAATTTGATTTACCACGGTAATGTCCTTTTGTATGCATGGAAAATATTTTATTTATGTTTGGTGAGATTTTCTTCCTATCCTCCTAGTACAATCTTGCTTGCTGATTTTTAGAAATTATGTACAAATCTGATACTCAAATTTTTTTTTTTCGCTTGATCACAATGGCATCGTATAATTCATGTTGCCGACCCCATCTAGTGAGATAAGGCTTGTTGTTGTTGTTGTTGTTGTTAATCTCTGGGATTTGAATGGCAGGATTATTGCTGTCAATCCTCCATATTAAAATAAATACATTGAAAATTCATTCTCTGCTTTGTTCAATTGATTTTGATGTATTTACTTTATGAAGTGTTTTAGTGACACATGAAATTTTCACATTGGTTATTAAAATTCATTCCAATTACCACTGTCTTTTGTCCCCCAACAACATTGGCTTGTTGAGTTGTTGTTCAAAGTATTCTCCTTAATTGGATTATTAGAAACCCAAATAAAGAAAGAAAACTACTATGATATTAGGAATGTAATGAATAAATCAGAAAGCAAATAAAGTTTTGAACTTGAAACTAGCTATGTAGATTAGGAGAAGTTTTAGCGACCCTTGTTGATTGCCTGCTACAACGATAGTTGAACCAACTATGATTCTGTTGTGTTTCTACTTTTAAAACTGAATGAAACTTTATTTGGATTGATAATTCGTATATTTCATTGAGAAGGACCCGATACATATATAGATAAGGATAGGAGAGAGTGAATCTAATTAAATTCCTAAACACTCTCCTAAAATCTCTAATAATATCAATCTAATTAAAGACTAAAAAATAACATTACAAGATGAGAAGAGAAAAAGGAAAATTAGGTCTTTGAGATAGGGCCCAGTAATATAAGTTACATATCCAACACTCCTTCTCAAGCTGGTGAGTAGATGTTTATCATTCCCAGCTTGCCTCTGAATGCTTCAAACTTTTCTTGGGTCAATGGTTTGGTCATCGCATTTGCAATTTGCTGTCTTGAAGGGATGTAGGATAGATCGATAGTCTTTGTATCTAAATTTTCCTTGATAAAATGTTGATCGATCCCTATATGTTTGGTACAATAATATGCACCGGATTGTTGGCAATCTTGATTGCAGACATGTTATCACACCATACTTTAATGGGTCCAACTGTGTCAATCTTGAGCTCCTTTAAAAGTCTAACAATCCACATTCCTTCACAAGTTCCTAGAGCAAGAGCCCTATATTCGGGCTCAGCAGAGCTTCTTGAAACTACAGGTTGCTTCTTGCTTCTTCAGGTCACCAAGTTACCCCACACATGAGAACAATAACCAGTAGTAGATCTTCTATCTATTTTTGACCCAGCCCAATCAGCATCTGTGAACAATTCTATGCCTTTAATATCACCTTTTGTAAAGAACAGTCCTAGTCCTAGAGTCTTCTTTAGATGCTTGAGTATCCTGTAAATTGCAGCTAAATGTTCCTTCTGAGGACAGCTTGAGAATTGACTAACTACGCTCAAAGGAAAGAAAATGTCAAGTCTGGTATGAGATAAATAGATCAACTTGCCCACTAGCCTCTGATATTTTTCTTTATTCATTGCTATCCCATCAGATCTAATAGTCAATTTTTGGTGCAGTTCCATGGGAGTGTTTGCAGGTCTTGCTCCTGATATCCCTGTTTCCTTCAACAAATCTAGAGTATATTTTCATTGGGACACACTAATCCCCTTGTGCATTCATGCCACTTCGATGCCTAAGAAATATCTCAAAGGTCCAAGATCTTTGATCTCAAATTTAGTTGCCAACTTGTCCTTTAGTTTGACAATTTCCCCATCATTATTTCCTGTCAAAACTATATATCAACATACACAATGAGAGCTGTCATTTTTTCATCACAATGTTTAACAAATAGAGTGTCATTTGCTTGGCCTTGTTTGTATCCCAAAGTTTAAATAGCTTGAGTAAATTTTTCAAACCACACCCTTAGTGATTGTTTCAAGCCATACAAAGACTTGATCAACTTGCAAACCTTGTGAGAATTATGAGAATCTTGTAATCCCAATGGAATTTCCATATAAACTTCTTCCTCAAGATCACCATTTAGGAATGCATTTTTGACATCGAGTTGATGTAGAGGCCAATCTAGATTTGCAGCGAGGGATAATAGAACTTTTACAGAGTTAAGCTTGGCAACAGGTGCAAAAGTTTCCTGGTAATCAATCCCATAAATCTGAGTAAAGCCTCTAGCAACTAATCGAGCCATATATTTGTTTACACTCCCATCATGATTGTACTTTATTGTGAAAACTCATTTACTGCTTACGATTGATTTCCCCTTGGCCAACTTGATGATTTCCCATGTCTGGTTTTTATGTAGAGCCTTCAATTCTTCTTTTATGGCCTCTTTCCATTTGGGATCTATGATTGCTTCCTCAAAGTTCTTCGGAATATTTTCATTTTCGACATTAGCTACAAAAGCCTTCAAATGAGGAGATAAACTTTTGTATGAAATATACCTGGCAATAGGATATTTGGTACAATTCCTTTTTCCATTTTTCAAAGCAATTGGCCAATGTAAGTCTTCAAGATTTTCCTTAGGTGCAGATTCATGGTTCTGCATTGGTGTGGAAATGGGGTCTTGCCCACTCTGGTGCTATTCAATAGCATTATTAGGTTCTTCCACCGTAGTCTGAGAATCAGACAACATATAAGGGGCTCGAAAGTATTCACGTCTTGAAAGTAGGATTTGTTTGAGGAATTTTCAGAATTTGGAGTATTGTTTCACTGGGCTCAGATTGGTTTAAAGGCTTAGAGGTGGAATCATTGTGATTAGAGGAGATATTTGTAGACAGATCTGGTAATATGTGGCGTTCATGTGGTTGTCCAGAAAAGTTAGGCAAATTGTTATGATGATAATTCTTACGTAAACAAATTGACCATTCATTTTCATTTGTCGCTCTCTCCCCTTGAATGGGTGATTTGTTAAAAAAGGGTTGGTGTTCAACAAATTTGACATTCATGGTAACATAAACACAATTGGTAACAGGAGAATAATATTTATACCCTTTTTGAGTAGAGTAGTACCCCAAGAAGACACACTTGATGGCACGAGAATCTAGCTTCCCCCTAATCTCATTGTACACAAACGCTGTACACCCAAAGACCCATTTTTGTATGGTTGTTGTGAGATGGGAGTTGGGATAGATCTCGAGAAATTTGTGAAGAGGGGTTTGAAAGTTTAGAGTTTTAGAGGGTAAACGATTAATCAAGTAGGCAAATGTAAGGATAGCATCCCCCCAAAATTTATTTAGGACATTACCACCAATCATAAGAGCATGAGCAACCTCAAGCAAATGTGTATTTTTTCTTTTAGAGACACCATTTTGTTAGGGAGAATAGGCACAAGATGTTTGATGGTGTATGCCGTGTTTTTCTAAATAGGTCTAAAAATTGGAGTTCAAATATTCTCTTCTGTTATCACTTCAGAGAATTTTTATTGATGTTTGAAACTGATTTTGAATAAAAGCATGAACATTTTTGAAGATTGTGAAAACTTCATATTTTTCTTTCATAAGAAAGACCCATGTTACTTGAGTATGATCATCAATAAAAGTTACAAACCATCTGGACTTAGAGTTGGTTTCAAATTTTGATTTACCCCACACATCACTATGGATCGGGAAAAAGGGTGAGTAGGATTATACTCATTTGAAGAAAAGGAGGCTCGAACTTGTTTTGTTTTGCAAAGGTTGCAAGTATCATAATGGAAATCAGAAATAACTTTATTATTAATATCAAGAAATGGAAGTTTCATATATTGAGGACTCGGATGGCCTAACCTAGAGTACCACGAAACAAAATTTGCACTGGTCATAGCAAAAAAAAAAAAAACAGTATGAGAATTATTTGATGAAGGTTCGTGGATATAAAGCCCATTTCACTCCTTAGCATTGCCAATCATCTTCCCTAAGGCCAAATCCAGAAAACCACAACCCTTGTTATCAAAAATAACCATGCAATTCATTTAAATCACAATACGACTCGGATAACAAGCTGCACTTAATAGTCAGAACAAACAGAACATTCTTCAAAATAATATGTTCAGAGATAACAACAGTTTTAGAACCCATGACTTTTGGCACATTCACCATTAGCTACCTCAACAAATTTATGCTCAGAATTTTAAGAAAAATTAGAGAATAATTCCCTGAATCCTATTACATGGTCTGTTGTACCAGAATCCACTACCCAAATATTTTTGGATATGGCTGTCCCATTTAGAGCTTTGGTAAGAGTAGTACTTGATTGAGCCAAGGTCATAGAAGGAGTTTTTTCCTCACATATATTAGCGGTAGCAGAAGAAGCATGTTTTTCTAATACTTTCTGGAGAACTGACAACTCCTCGACACTCAATGATCCACTTTGTGAATCTGCAGCAGTCACTATGAACTACTTCCTTTCACTTTTGGGCTTATGTTTAAAGTTTGAGGGCTTGTCATGTAACTTCCAACACTCGTCCTTAATATGACCACCTTTATTGCAGTGATCACATCACTTTCTTGATTTTTGTCCCTTCATATCTCCTTAGGCAGCAAGAGCAGAAGCATCTTTTAGAAGAGAAGTTGGGATAGTGGGACTTTGAGTTAGTACTTTTCTACTTTCCTTGCATCTTATCATATTAAACATTTCCTCCAGCATGGGAAGAGGTTTCATGCTCATGATTCTGCCGTTAATATCTTCATACGAATCATTGAGGCCTAACAGAAAATCATAGCATCTATCTCTATTAGCTAATATTTTATAATAAAATCCATCCCTATGGCATGACCACTCATGGATCTCAGAGATCAATTTGTTGCCAAATTTCATTAGGGAAGTATAATATTGAGTTACAGATTTTTCATTTTGAAGAAGGCTTCTAAGGGAACATTTTACTTGAGAAATGGCGGGTGTGTTTTCACGAACAGCATAAGTATTCCTGGCTGACTCCCAAATCTCCTTGGCAGTGGTTGCAAGTAGGTAATTTTCGCTTACCTCTATTGTCATAAAATTCACAAGCCAAGCCCTCACCATGTTGTTTTCAGCAATCTAAATTTCATACTAGGTATCATCAAGTAAAGGAGGAGGAGGAACACTCGTGAGATACTTCTTCTTATTTCTCCCTTGTACAACCATTAAAACGTTCTAAGACCACTGAAGGTAATTATTTCCTTTCAACTGGTGAGTGATCATGATCTGGGTAAAAATCTCGGACGCTAAGGTAATCATGTCAGTCAATCCTCTTTCTCCATTTGATCCAGTCACACCAGTCTTGCTCTTTGACCTATCTTCACTAGTTGAGCTTTTTTGGCTTTCGTTGCTTGTTTGATATGCTCGTGGTGGTTGGTTCATGAGGGCTTTTACAAACGACATCAAACCAAAAGAAGAAGAGAAGGAGAAAGACACGAGAGCTGAGGAGACCATAAGCGTTGCTCTAATACCATGAAACTTTATTTAGACTAATAATTTGTATATTTCATTGAGAAGGACCCAATACATATATAGATAGGGACAAGAGAGAGTGAATCTAATTAAATCCCTAAAAACACTCTTAAATCTCTAATAATATAAATCTAATTAAAGACTTTGAAAAGAACATTACAAGATGAGAAGAGAAAAAAGAAAAATAGGTCTTTGAGATATTACTGGGCCAAGGGCCCACTAATATAAGTTACATACCCAACACTGAAAGTAACTAATTTGTCTCAGAAATCAGGTGTTCCACAGAAATTGGATTTACACTATACGTTGTATATAAAGATGACAGATTATTATCAAAGAATATCATCTCAGATGGGATTTGAAAGGGCAAAGGGTAAATACATGTAAAGTCCTTTTGTTTTTTAATATTCTCAATTGTATCTGTTCCTATGAAACTTCTCTTTTGCTACCTTTTGTCCTATGTCCCAGCTTTTTGGGAATTACTTTTGCGACTGCGTTACCATCTTTTTCCATGAAAGGTTTTGCTCAGTTTATTAAATGAATTAGTGATGGTATTGTCTTTGCTATGTCCTACATGTAATTAGAATGCCAATACCAGATACAAATTTTATTTCAATTTAACATCTGAATTCAAGTGGATAGACTTGTCTTTTGATATGGTTGTTTAAAGTTTAGTGGATCAAAGTACTTTTGAATACTTTAAAAATGAAGCCATGAGATGAATTATAACATAATGCAGTTGGACTGTGTAATTCATCCAAAGGGTGGTGGATAGTTGTGATCAAGACCATTCAACATATGGTCTTTAAATGTTGTGTTAAGGTAATTCTGAATGATAGAGATTAATGTCCTGTTTGATATACAACAACAAACAACAACAACAAGCCTTTATCCCACTAGGTGGGGTCGGCTACATGGATTGCAAGACGCCATTGTGCTCTATCATTTATTAAGCTTTTAGAAATATTATTAATTAAGAGATCACGTTCAACAACTTCCAAGAGTGTTCTCTTAGGCCTTCCTCTACCTCTCTTAATCGGACTCAAAGTTATATGTTCCACTCTTCTCACTGGTGCCTCCCTTGGTCTTCTTTGTACATGCCCAAACCATCTCAACCGATTTTCTACCATTTTTTCCTCAATAGGTGCCACCCTCACTTTTTCACGTATGTGCTCATTTCGAATTTTATCTTTACGTGTATGTCCGCACATCCATCGTAACATTCTCATCTCTGCTACTCCAACTTTATGCTCTTGCTGTCCCGTTAGAGCCCAACATTCTCTACTATATAACATTGCCGGTCTGATAGCAGTACGATAAAACTTTCCTTTAAGTTTATTAGGCACCTTACGGTCACAAATAACTCCTTTAGCTTTTCTCCAATTAAACCACCCAGCTTGAATTCTATGTGAAATATCTCCACTGATTTCGCCATCATTTTGGATAATGGCTCCCAAATATCTAAACTTTTCCACTTGAGGTATAATTTGATCTCCCAATTTCACTTCCAAATTATTTTCGAATAGTCCTTTATCAAATTTACAATATAAATATTCCGTCTTACTTCTACTCAGACGAAAACCTTTCGACTCCAATGTCCTCCTCCATAACTCAAGTTTGCAATTAACCTCTTCTCTTGTCTCTGCTATAAGAACTATATCATCCGCGAAGAGCATACATTTCGGGATTTCCTCTTGAATATGTTCCGTCAAAACATTTAAAATCAAGTTGAACAAATAAGGACTCAGAGATGATCCCTGATGTAGCCCAATCTTTATAGGAAAATCCTTTGTTTGACCACTAGGCGTTCTTATACTAGTTTTTACCCCCTCATACATATCTTGTATGGCTTTAATATAAGCAATCCGTACTCCCTTTTTTTCCAACGCTTTCCAAAGCACTTCTCTTGGTATACGGTCATAAGCTTTTTCCAAATCAATAAAACCATGTGTAGATCTTTATTTTTACAACGATACTTTTCCATTAATCCCCTTAGTAGATAAATCGCCTCTGTAGTTGATCTACCTGGCATAAAACCAAATTGATTCTCAGAAATACTTGTCTCCAATCTCAACCTGTGCTCAATTACTTTCTCCCACAATTTCATTGTGTGGCTCATGAGTTTAATCCCTCTATAGTTAGTACAATTCTGAATATCTCCTTTATTTTTATAAATAGGAATTAATGTACTTCTCCTCCACTCATCAGGCATTTTCTTGGACCGTAAAATCACATTAAATAACTTAGTTAACCATCTCACCCCTTCTTCACCTAAACATTTCCACGCTTCGATAGATATACAATCAGGTCCGTTAGCTCTACCATTTGCCATTTTCTTAAGAGCTTCCTTTACCTCCTTATCACGTATTTTTCGATAGAATGACAAATTTTGTTCTCCTTCACCAGTTACTAAATCCTCCAAGTTACTAGATGAATCCTCTCCATCATTGAAAAGTTTAGAAAAATAAGTCTCCCATCTATTTTTAATTTCATCATCTGTAACTAAAATTCTTCCCTCTTCATCCTTAATACACCTTACCTGTTCTAGATCTCTTGATTTTCTTTCCCTACTCTTGGCAATCTTATAAATATTTTGCTCTCCTTTCCTTCGTCTCAAGGTTCTTATAAAATTCTTCAAAAGCTTTAGAACGAGCTTCACCCACAGCTCTCTTAGTTTCCTTCTTAGCCATACGGTACCTCTCCCAATTTTCCTCATTGTTACACAAATGTATGGCTTTAAACAGTTTCTTCTTATACTTGATTTTGTCCTGTACACTATTATTCCACCACCAAGACTCCTTATCTCTCGGACCAGGACCTTTCGATTCTCCCAAAACTACTTTTGCAACCTCCCGTATCTTTTTAGCCATATCCTCCCATATGATGTTAGCACTTCCCTGAGAATCCCAAATTCCTTTATCCAAAAGATTTCGCTTGAAAATATCTTGCTTCTCACCTTTTAATTGCCACCACCTAATCCTTGGTGTTACTACTGTCGATGTTTTTGGATTTTACTCATAATACACACATCAAGGACTAGGACCCTATGTTGTGTCGTTACAGCATCTCCAGGGATCACCTTACAATTTTTACAAAGTTTTCTCCTGTTTGATATAGAGAATTGTTTTTTGTGGAAGCAAAAGCGGAAATGGAAGATGAAGTGGGTTTAAAAGTCTGTTTGGTATGCTAATGGAACTGTTGAATTTTTCTTAATTAATAATTATATTTATAATGTGAAATTACAAAGATACCCTCGCCTCCTAAAAAGACACCCCCAAACCCATAGCTTGCAGCTGTTGATTGTTGTTGCCGGAGGTCACACCCACCTTCATCAAAAAACGAACTTTGCTGGAAAATACAATGGAAGTTGGAATGATTATTATCAAACACAAGAAATAAAATATGTTTCTATTGAGAACCAAAAGCACTATAAAATTGAATTCAAAAATTGGAGACTAAGGAACTTCCATTGTCTACCTTAATTTCTCTCTCCAAAATGGTTCTATGTTTCTCTTTCATCTCCAGCCACACAAATGGCTTTAGGCAGTCCCTAACTAAACATGAACTTCCACGGCTTATCCTCAATTGTGCCTGAACGCTATTGTTGATGGCATGGTTGGGAGGTGTTGTCACCGATCAAACACCGTTACACCCTCTATGGTGTCATTGTTAGTTAACGTTTTCTATTTGTGAACACCTCTAGGTTGAACATGGTAGGAGAAGCTTGAGGGTAAAAATGGCATATGAGGGAAGTGATCGAGGAACTGAGTTCCATAGCTATGAGGTGGGATTTGAGTTCCACCGTTTTTAATGGAATTGGGTTCTCTGGAGAAGTGGCTTCCAGTGTACCAAATATCTCATTTTTAGAATTCCACATCTACTTTCACTTCCACTTCCACTTCCACTTCTCCCATCCCAATTCCATTTTACCAAACAAGCCAGAAGGAGAATAGAGGGAATTGAGAGAAGAACAGAGAGGATAGGAGGGACAGGGAGGAATTACGAGGATTTAGTGATGGAGAGAGAATAAAGTTGAATAATGTGCAGGCTTCATTGATAAATCATAATGATTACGATTGATTTGTAGGGTATTTATAGAAATAAGAGTATCGCCCCAATGGCTACTAACAATCTACTTGCTAACAGCTATATCTAACTAATTGAAGTTAATATTATAAAAACATAACAATTCCCCCCCGAAAAGAGATCCTTGCCCTCAAGGATTAGTGACAACAAAGTAAGGAAAACAACAACAACAAGCCTTATTCCACTAGGTGGGGTCGGTTACATGGATCATATGATGCTATTGTACTCTATCATTTATTAAGTTTTTAGAAATATTGTTAATTAAGAAGTCTCGACGACAACTTTCAAAAGTGTTTTTTTAGTCTTTCTTTACCCTTCTTGACAGAGCCCAAAATTATTTGTTCCACTCCCCTCACAAGTGCCTCTTATGGTCTTCTTTGTATGTGTCCAAATTACCTCAAATGATTTTCTACCATTTTTTCTTTAATAGATGTGACATTCTTATACTAGTTGTTGCCTCCTCATGCATGTCTTGGATAGCTCGAACATAGGCAACTCGAACACCCTTTTTTTTTTCCAATGCTTTTCAAAGTACTTCTCTCAATACACGATCATAAGATTTTTCCAAATTAATGAAAATTATATGTAAATCTTTACCTTTGCATCTGAAAACATGAAAACAAAGGCACCGTTTGGGTAATTACCATTTCACATTTCAAAAGTAACTTTTTACTTTTGGAATGTAAAATGTTTTTTGGGATAATTTTATGAGAGCAAATGTATTTTTCAAAATGACTTTTCAACCTAGTTGAAACGTGGAATTTTGGAAGTTCCATTAGGTAGATTTTGAAACGGAAATGTGGATATGAAGCATTAAAGACTGGTACCTAATTTTGCATTTGACTATAATACCCTCAATTATTTTCTCATCCTTGTCATGCAACCGCCTTTGTCTTCACTAATTCATTCCATCTTTACTCGAGCTCCTCGTTTTTTATCAGACTTGGGTTTTTTCAAAGGCTTGGCTTTTCCATCTAACACACCCAAAATATTAATCTCTGACGAAAGGGAAAAGAAAAGCACTAGGGAACAAATCAAAACGAAAAGGTTTCATAAATTGAAAATCAATAAATAAATAATTAAAATGCATAAATGGTAAATAATAAATAGTAAAATAAATAAATAATAAATAAATAAAATATATAAATAGTAAAATTATTACATAATTTATTACAATATTAAATTTATATTTTTATCCTTGCATTTTTTTTTAACATTTTTAATATATTACATTGTATAATAAAATTATTAATTGTCATAAATCAATGTTCTTTTTAGTCATTGCATATTCAAAGTATATTTCAAAAGCCCAAATTTTTATTAATCTACACAACTTTTAGTTTGCCAAACTGACTTTTAATAAAATATATCCAAATATAAATTTCGCTATAATAACTGACTTTTTCTAAACTGATTTTTATTGAATGAACTTTCATCAAACTAACTTTTGACAAACTAAAAACCAAACACACACAAAGTGAGGAAACTTTTGCTGAAATTAATACAAAGACATTTGAGATGCTTCTTCATCTGTAAATTGTTTCAACTAAAATTTCAGTTATGATTCGACCCCTTTTGCAACCCACTCTTTTTTGTAAAATTAGTTCAAGTTCTGCTATGGCTTAAAACCAACATTCTTAAGACTAAAGAGTTGGGCGGAAAGGGGGGAAGGCTCTTTGTTCCTCATTCTCCTATAGCTGGATCCTCCGAAGCCACAAGAATCCATAGTTAGAATGGGATTCCAACTTAGCAGTTTTTGAAATTTTGAGAAGAGTTGATGAAAGTTGTAAGATGTGTTCAGGGGGAGTTATTGTCTATCGTTGGCCTCTATGGTAGAACTAGTCGAGGGCTTGATATATGCAATTGCCCTAATCTTTTCTAGCAGGTCCAACTTTTATGCAGTTGCTCCTATCTTTTCTAGCACCTTATAAGAAACAAAAAACCGATGTGGTAATTTTTGAGATCCTTTGGCAGCAACAAATAGTTGTCTATAGGGTTGTAGTTCAAGGAAAACCCCTTGTCCCACCATGAATTCACAGTCAGTCTTGTGAGCACCATCCTTCTGCTTCATCACATTAGTAGCACGATACAAATGATGCTTTAAAATCTTTGACATCTCTTCCCTTGCTATAAAGGACCTATCCAACACATTTAAAACAGAATGGTGAGGTAAATATAGACAATGGATAGGAAGAGCCTGATCATATAAGAGTTCAAATGGAGTAGCCTTTGTTGTTGTATGAAAGGCAGTACTATACCATCATTCAGCTTGTGACAACCATTAATTCCATTCCTTGGGCTGCATCTAGCACATACACCTTAAATAAGTTTCTAAGCACCTATTAAGAACTTCGGCTTAGCCATCCGTTTGAGGATGATAGGTTGTAGAAAGATGTCATTGAATACTTAAAATCTGCAAGAATTTCTTCCAAAATCCACTTTCAAAAATTGGATCATAGTCAATTATAATCTCAATAGGGGCACCATGTAATTTGTAAACACAATTCATAAAAAGTTGTGCTAATGAAGATGCTGAATAGGGAGGAGTTAAAGGAATAAAATATGCATACTTACGCATTCTATCTATCAAAACCCAAATCGTGTCCTTATTTACTCACAGTAATACTTTCCCAAATTCTACTCGGTATTGGAAGAGGTTGTAACAGCCTTGAAGATGCAATAGCTTCATATTTACAGCATGCACAGGTATGACACTGCTTAATAAAATTTGTGACATCATTAATAATCTTTTTCCACTAAAATAGTGCTTTAATCCTATGGTAGGTAGCTTGAATTTCTGAATGTCCCCTTGAAGATTAGAATGCAACCATTCAAGAATTTGCTACTTCAAAACGGGATCATGTCTTATTACTAACTTTCCCTTCCTCCTCAATAAGTCACCATCCTAAGAGAAATGGCCCCAAATTCCATTATCTGCTTTAACTTTTTGCTAACTACCCTTAATTTTTGTAAGCATCTTGGGGGAAGAAGTGTCTAAAATTATCTTCAACAATTGCTGTTTAGGCGTTTGGGAAAGAGCATCGGCTATAGAATTTTCATGCCCCTTTTCATATTGAATTTCATAATTAAATCCTGCCAATTTAGCAATCCAAAACATCTGAAAAGATGTTTTAAACTTTTGTCCAAGCAAATACTTCAAGCTTTTCTAGTATGATCTAATGATAAATCTCCGTCTTTCCAAATACTGATGCCAATGAAGCACAACCAGCATCACTGCCATTAATTCCTTTTCATAGATTGAGAACTTTTGATGTCTTTCAGCCAATCCCTTGCTAAAATAAGCAATAGGTTGACCCTCTTGCATTAGAAACCCTACTCCACAAGCATCTACCTCAAATATAAATTGTTTTGAAAAATCTGGAAGTGTGAGTGTAGGTGCAGAAATCAGAACTTCTTTGAGGTTGTTAAATACTTTAGTAGCCGCTTGTGACCATTCAAACCCATTCTTCTTGAGGAGAAGGATTAAGGGCTTAGTTAGAATCCAATAACCTTTAATAAAACGTCTGTAATATCATACTAGACCCAGGAATGCCCTCAATTGCATGATATTTTGTGGTTTAGGCTAATCAGCTACTGCTTGTATCTTCTTAGGATCAGTTCTGACCTTAGCATCTCCAATTAAATGTCCCAGGTACTCCAACTCAATGGCAGCAAAAGAACATGTAGTTTTCTCGACAAAATAATGGTTTTCTCTTAAAATAGAAAAAACTTGCTTTAAGTGCTGCACATGGTCAATAATGTTAGCACTATAAATCAAGATATCATCAAAAAATATCAGAACAAACCTTCTTAAGAATGATCTGATAATACTGTTCATGGCTCCTTGAAATGTTGCTAGAGTATTAGTTAAGCTAAAAGGTATAACTAACCATTCATAATACCCACTATGAGTTTTGAAAGCAGTTTTATGTGCATCTTCTGGCATCATTCTGATTTGATGATACCCAGCTCGTAAATTCAGCTTTTTAAACCACCTTGCTGTGCTTAATTCATCAAATAAATCTTCCACTAATGGGATAGGGTACTGGTTTTTAATTGTCTTCTTATTCAACTCCCTATAATTGATGCACATCCTTCAAGTGCCGTCCCTTTGTTTAACCAAGACAATAGGAACTGAGAAAGGGGAAGAGCTTTCTTGTATAACCCTTGTTTGTGGAAGATCACCAACTAATTTTTCAATTACATCCTTTTGTGCAGCTAGATATTTGTAGGGCTTTAAATTTATTGAGTTTTTGCCTTTCTGGAGAATAATTGGATGGTTATGACCTTCCCTAAATGGTGGTAACCCTTTAGGCTCCTCAAAGAGGTCTGAAAATTCATCTAAAGTAGCTGTAATCACTGTTGGAACTTCCTTAGAGGTTTGAAGTGAGAAACATTACAGGGTGTGTGCTAATCTAGGATGAGTTGCAATAAATAAACTTGTTTTTCTTGAGAGTCCCTCATCTCTAAATTTTTGGTTGAACCACCTTTAATTGATTTGGGATGTTGGCTTGAAGTTTGCACAACCTTCCTTCATACCAGAAAAACATAGTAAGGGTCTTGTAGTTCCAAAAAGCATTTTTTACGCTTTTCAACCAATGTAACCCTAAGACCTTGCTATTTGAATGTAACTCCAAAATTCTGAAGTCAAAAGACAAAATCCAAGCCTTGCATGGACCATCTAAAACCCTTCCACGTTCTATGGGCTTTTAATTTTCGACCATTAGCAACCTCAACCCATGATTCATGAGTATTATTAGGCTGCCACCCTCTTGCAAAATCCAAGTCTAGGAAATCATCCGTACTTCCACTGTCAATGAAAATGTGGGGTTGTTTCCTACCACAATGACCCACAACCCTCATTGATGAGGCACCTTCAATCCCTTCAATAGCATATAACAAAATTAGGGGTGTCACCTCTTCTAGACTGTTTTTTTTTCCTTAATCTTCTGTTGAAATTTCATCCTCTGCGATTTATTGAATCTCAATGAAGTGGAGTTGCATCTTTTATCTTTGGGGACACTTATGACCTCTGGGAAATTTCCAATGGCAATAGAAGCATAAATTCTTGCTTCATTGTTATGCTGCTGCTTCTGCAAAAAGAGGTTTAGAGGCATTAATAGTGTTTTTAGAGACAAAATTGATAGTTTTAAAGGCTGAAGGTGTTGGCTTCCTTTTATTATGAGTCCTACTGCTTAACAAAGCATTTTTATAAGGGGCCCAAGTGGCTTGATAGGTCTGAGATGAGGCAATCATTGGTGAAGACAAGTACGAAGCATTCTTGCCGCTCATCCTCTTCTCCACTTGCCTTTGTAGGGTGATCTCTTGCATTCTTGCCAGTGAACAGGCTTCTTGAAGGATTTCATGGTTTGTAGAGTCTCACAGGACCCACGTGTTCTTCTACCAATCTCTCAAGATATGTTTTGACCAAATACTCTTGGGAGAGTTGAAGTTTACATGCAATCAAATCGAAGTCGTCATTGAGGTCGGCCAATGATCCACATTGTCTTAGCTGCATTAAATTGCCCATTGGGGTTTCATGAGTCAGTCCAAATCATTCTTTGAGAACTTTGGCATAATGCTCCCAACTCGGCAAGACCCCAAAGCGAGCTTTCCTCATCGCTCCATGCCAAGACCATGCCTTTTCATCGAGACTAATACTTGCCATCTTGACTTTTTCTTCATCCGAAGTGTTGTCAAATTCAAAATACTTGTTGCATCACATAATCCACCCTACAACACTCGAGCGTGAAAACTTCGAGAATTCCATCTTTGTAAACTAGGTCGGCTGTTGATGGTCACCCCTATTTCTTGGATCCTTGTCTCGATGATGGTCATCCCTGTTTTTGTAATCCCCATCCTAACGATGGTCATATCTATTTCGGTGATCCTCGTGACGACGGTGGGGTGATCATTCCTACCATTGTTTATAGATGCTTTGTATCTACCCTGCATCAGTAACTGAATTTGGTTGGGCATGACTTGGTCATTGAGAATATCCTCCATATCAAAGCTTGGCGAGTCTTTGTTCGATCTGAGTAATTCTTTCATCCATTTCTTGCTGTTTGTTTTCATGTTTTGACCATACACGATTGGAAGGGAAGAGAAAAGAAGAGTGGCCAAGGAATGACCAGCTCTGATGCCACTGTTGTGTTAAGATAATTCTGAATGATAGAGATTAAGAAGAATATAGGTAATTGAGAGAAGAACAGAGAGGAATTAAGAGGATTTAGAGACAGAGAAGAGAATTAAGCTGAATAATGCGCAGGCTTCATTGATAAATCATAATGATTACAATTGAATTGTAGGGTATTTATAGCAATCAGAATTACCCCCCCAAGTGGTTACTAACAGTGCACCTGCTAACGGCTATATCTAACTAACTAACTAAAGTCAATATTATAAAAACATAACATAAAATACCTTTTAGGCGGAACAATCAGAAAACAAATTTGTCAAGATCATTTGGAGAGTAGTAAAATAAAGTTGAAACATAAAAGTAATTTGAGCCATGTTATTTTGGAATTTCATTAAGCTTGTTACAAGAGTTTCTCTGAACACAATTCCCCTACAGATGTTTTTGTCATCCATGATTGCACTATTTTACGGCCTTCAATTTTAAAACAAGCTGAACATAATTCTAAATTCTCATAGCAGAATGTAGGCCCGTCCTTATAATTTTTGGATTTTGATACCCCATTTAGAAAACTAAATACCAAATGCTACGCTAAAGTCAGCAAGAGATGAGAGCAGGGAACGGTGGTCCTTTTTTGACTTTGGATGAAGAAGTAATGTCGTTGCAAAAAAGCTATACAAAATGCTGGGAGTGCTTTTGAAAACCATACTATGCTCTCTTTTCTGTTCCCTCCTTTCTTATTCTATCTTTACCCGTATATTTCTAAATGCAGGGATCATTAAAACCCATTTTTTGTTGATCATTATTGCCGTACATGTTACAATAATAAATTTTTCTTATTTGATACCTTTTCTTTTCTTTTGTTGAAAAACATGATCAACAAGCGAAAAGCATCTCTTGCTACATTGCTCTGTGTATTTCGTGATGAACTCCATCCCCACATGAATGCCTTGTGCGTGAGTTGGGATACTGTTTACTTCAATTAGTTATACTTTTGATGTAGATTGGAAGCAGCTTCAGCTGTGTGTGATCATTAGACCTGGAGAAAATGTTTGCATGGATGTTGATTTATTTCTTTTTGCATGGGCTAGTTCCTTCAGTCTCATGTTTCTAAGCGGTTATTTGGTTTCAAGCCTCTTGCTTACATTTGCCTCCCACGCACGCGCCTTTGTTTCATTACCCCTCCACTACTTTATTCCTTTTATTATTATTATTATTATTTTTGAAGCATGACTTTTCTTTTACTTCCAATCCATGGCTGATATTATGAAAGTGTTCTTTTCTCATTAAGAATGAAGCTGTCCTAAAGGCATGTGCCGAAGAACCTCCCTCAACAGCCACTTCTGATGGTGCTATTAAAGCTGCTGAAAACATTAGCAAGGGCAACTAAGTTGAAGGTGGTATGTTGTTGGATAACATGAAGCCAGTCCGTAGGTTGTATCATTGATATTTTGGAATTCAAACATCAAAATATATTTCAGCATGTTTTTGGTCCATGGCAGGTTAATTTAATAGTAGTTGAGCTCTGGTCTTGAATTCTACATAAGAAAAAAGCATGAGAACAGATTCAGTGAGGAACATCCTTGCATTTTTGCTTGCAGGAGATGTCCCTTTATTCTGGAACTTGGGTGAAAAAAGAGTACATGTGAGTGCCCCCATTAAAGATAATGCCAGTTTCCTTCTGGTTTTGAATATGATCTCATTGATGAACATGCTCACTGTTGGAAGAACACATGATTAGATCTCATATCTTACGTGTAGTCGAAGCATCTGTATGTTGCGTGCTTCACAGAAGTTTCTGACATGTTGATATGGTAGGTACACCATGTGGTCTTGGAAGGGACGAAGAAGAAAAATGGAAATCTTGTGAAACCAACAAAGTCCAACTGGTTCAGTATGAATCAACAATCAATCATAGAACATAGATTCAAGGATCTGAGTCCTAAATAATGCTGTCCAATCTCAATCTTAATTCAAAAAATTAAACTCAGCTGGGAGGGGATGAAGTGTAGGTGTCCTACACATGATTATTTAATGTTTGTGTGCCATTAGGGAATGTTAGTGGGAGATAAGATAGTGAGCAACTATTTTACGCAAGAAAGCATTTAAAAAGTTGTTGGATTGAAGGGAAGGGGTCAAAATTGATGGATGATCACACGTTCCCAGCCTGCAAAGCAAATATATTTTCTTTTAAAAGAAAAGGAAGATTCAATGACATTGACAGTGACAAAGACCCAAAATGCCATACAGATAATGGAAGGGTTTTGTCTGTTTGAGTGATTGACCTAACCAGGGGAGACTCAAGTTTAGGGTACAAAAGACGAGTTAGAGAGAGAAAAAGGGGGGGAGTTAAAGCAGTACATTGAGAATCGGGTCAGCCATTAAACAAGTTTAAATACTAGTTTAAAGATTAAATTTTAGTTGAATTCATCATAAATAAAATATTTTATTAAATTAATTAAGATTCTGATTTAACTATTTATTAATTTAATTGGGTAAATTAATTGAGATTCTATACTAAGAGAGAGAGTCAGTGTCAAAAGAGCGGGCTACCATGAGGGGCTGCCCACGTGATTGACAAGAACATTGCCCGAAGTCAGCAATCTCTTATTTCCTTCTTGAAAATGATAACTTATTAACAAAAGGTGACGTGAACAACTCCAACAGCTCTCTCTTTCTCTCTCTTTGATCCTAAACCCACTCTCACAAGTAACTCTGGTCGGCAATTATTTCTCTTTTAAAATTATAATAATATCCTAATAATTACTGCATCTTCTCTGCCGCTTGACATCTGATGCTCTGTGCCAACCCCAATACTCTGTTTCTTTGTAACTATGTTCTCTGTTTTGCCAACTACTTGCTTCTTGTCGTCTACATGGCAGGAATTTTTTTAACAGCCTCAACAAAAACAGAGAGAGATAAATCATTAATGTTGTGTGGAAAAAAAATTTTTAATTTACTTTTATTAAATATATCATTTTTAAAAACATTTTCTATCTGATGAAACATTTTTCTTGCTTATAGAAAATTGTAAAAAGGTAAATTTAGAAGGAAAAAAAGTTATTAATGATCTGTCTTTTTTTTATACAAAATAACTTATAAAAAATACCATCGATTTTATTAGAATATGACTTGTATGTGAAACTGAATGACGTATTATTTGATTAAATAAGAAGATATTTGAATTCTCAAAAACTTCTTTTGTTCCATCCCTGCAATAGTATAGAAGCAATCTGAAGAAGTTAGAATTAACCAAATTTACTCTGTTGAAGCAATCAAGAAAGTTGTAGAAGAGTGTGCGTGTGTGTAGAGAAGTGGGCTAATCTACTAATCCAACCAATCCTGTTTGCACAAAGAGCTAATGGTTTATCCCACCATTGAATCAAATTAGCGAAAGAGTATTGAGTCTATTATTTATTCCACTTGATAAAACCATCATTACTTAAATCCATTAAATCTTTCCACTAGACAAGATGGCAGGGTTTATGTTTTTTTGGTCATGTCTTCCATTATTGGTTCCTTTTGCTCTTTCATAGCTATTTCTATTTATGGCCAAAAGTTCATTATTTCTTCCAAAACTATTTAAATTGCAAGTTGGACGTATTGATGCGTGTATGGAACATGTATCCGAAGTTTGTAGCAAGCATTGGGTCTATAACATGTTTTATTAGAGGAAAATATGAAGACATCTTTTGTGTTTGTTTGCAACACAAGAATTTAGATATCACGTCCTACTAGATTCAACCCTGCAATTGCTCTTTCATATTTGTCCGCACGTCTGGTTAATCTAACCTCCAATTTACATAAAAAGCAAAAACAAGACATATTTCTCGTTTTTTTTGGATAAATCACTTCAAAATAATTCATTAAAATTAAGGTGGATGAGTTAAAATAATAAAATTATCTTAAAACTAAATTATTTTCTAATTTTATTCTTAAATTTTAAAAAGAGTGATTTGATGTATGAAATTCTTTTTTGTAAATTAAAATATTACACTTTTTTTTAGAATTTCGTGAAACGTATTTTTGGAATTGTACACAAAATATTACAAACTTATACAAAAGATAAAAAAAATAAAATATGACCTACAAAAAGGATCCGAGGGAGTATATATTGTATACTCCTTTTTGTACTTTATTTTTTATTATTTCATCGAAATTAATGAAAAATAATTAAATTATTGATATTGATATTATATAAAAAAAGAGTTGGTTTAAGTTTATTAAAATATTAATCTTTGAATTCATTCTCTCTTTGATATGTAAAATTTACTCCTCATGAAATGATGAATTGAAAAGTAAGTAGTTAATGAGTGAAAGTAAGTACTTAATTCTCAACTTTTGCAGTTAATGATTGAAAGTAAATATTTTATTCACTCCTATTTATAAACTACTTATAACTACTATTTGGTTTCATTTATAGAGTAAAGAGAGAAGAAAAAATTTAATCTTATTTACAAGGCACTTGTCAAATTATAATACTTCTCTTTATATTTTTATCCTTATTAAATATTTTGATAAAAATATCAATAATGAGATTTAAGAATATTTATTAAGGATAAAGGTAAAAATTTATTAAATTTTAAGATAATTCAATAAGGTTCAAAGTTTTTCTTGATATTGACAAAACATGTTGAAAGTGATTTATATATAAATCACAGAGAGTATCTCACTAAAATTAGGAAGATAGTTAATTATTAATCTTTTTGTGAGTTAAATTATTGTCTAAAAAAGAAAGAAAATTTTCAATTTACCCTCGTTAAACGTATCACATTAAAAATGTTCTCTCTTTGGTATAACTTTTTTTTTTTTACTTTTTTAAAGAGTAAAATTAAAATAAAGTAATTAATAATTCACCTTTTTATATAATGATTAATAAAAATGACCTTAATTTCTTTTCAATTATAAAAAGGACTGTCAATTTTTCTTCTAAAATGCTCCCCTCAGTATACAATAAGTATTTTTTTAATTAATCTTAGTTTAAAATATTTATTAATTTAAATTTTTGTGTAAATGTATCTTTCTCTAATCATGAAGTACGTTGATAATTGAAATTAAAGATAAAAAAATAATTTAAATTTTTATAAGAATAAAATTTTTATTGATATGTGAATTTTTTTAAAAAGCTTTTTATATTTTGAATTGAGGGAATATAGCTTATATATAAACTCCATGTCCAAACTCACATTGAAATTTTCAGATCAACTACGGAACTATCAAAGAAGTAAGAAAAGATTTTTGGCCGATAACCTTGTAATCTAATCACCATATTAGTCCCACTGTTAATGGAATGTCACCGTCAACGTATGCCCTCAAATTTAGAACAAGAAAAGAAAAGATTTGGATAAGATATGCAAAATAATTGTGAGAAAAACATCACTTTGCATTGTAGGTCCTTGTACTTAAATTTTGATATTGTATGTTAACACTAAACAAAAATACAATAATCTATAATAAAATTTGAGTAAAATAGAAAGACCTAAACTTATATTATCCCTAAATTGTAAAGGGTTAGAAATAAATTGAAGTGGACTGTAGTTTTTCTTGAAGTCAATTAGCCCATCAATTTTCAAAACTAGGGACCCTCTAATCACCTCATTTTCAACCTAGTGACTCTTTCTTCCTCCTCCTCACCCTCCTAATTCAAAAATGTCCATAGAATTACTATTAACTGTAATTGCTAATTTTTCTTTACCAAAAAAAAAAAACCGTAAATGCTATTTTGTCGGCAAGTGATTTATTTACTCCTACACCAGACAGCTGGCTTCAGCTTCTTCAATTCTCAAATTCTGGGATTTACATCTCGTTCGCTTCATTCATAAACCAACAACAAAAGCTGTACGAGGTTGATCATGATGATCTTAGATGTTACTAGCTAGTATGCAACTTAAGAGCTGTGTGGATGAAGCAAGAACTTGTAATTGCTCAATTAAGCAGAGTACAAACCATTCATTACACCTTAGAGATTGAGAGGAAACAAAAGGTAGTGCCGGTATTCATTTGACTCTGAATAATTATAATAATAATAACAATAATCTAAAACCAGAAAGGATCAGAAAAGTAGTACAAGGTACAACAACAACATTAACTAGGAATGAGGACAAAGTAAGATTAATGAAAGCTTTCTAGTCACGGGTTTCTTGTAAGAGACGGTAAGCTGTTGCAACTACTGCTTGCTTCTTCACGCTCATCAGATTCGTTGTGAAGAGAACGAGAACCAGAGAGATGCGTGATTCCACTTATGCTTGAGGTCGACGAGGTAGGTGTCCGATTCAAATCAGTCTTACTATTATTATTGTTATTCTTATTGCTCTGTGATAAGAAATCATAGAACACAGGCCTTGAGCTTAACTTGTTCATCATGTCTCTATTCACTCTGAAATTGCTCTGTTCTTCAGTACTCATCTTTCCATTTCTTCTCTTCAAGAATATACGACACAGTACCCAGTTCTGCATACCCACCACAGAGCTCTGTGTCTGCAAAAAATAACCGAGCAGACCAGTTTGTTATGTTTTGATATATAATGAAGGAGAATGAGCCATAAACTTGAGCCTCTCTTACATTATGGAGGCGATACTCGTGCATGATCCAGTCGGTTCTGGAGCCATGAGGAGGCTTGCCTTTGTAGAAAACCAGAGTCTTCTTCATGCCAACGACGACTTGATGGTTGTTGGGTTTCGAAGTCAAAATTTGCTTGTCTAAACCCGTGGCCTTCCAATACCCAGAAAGTGTGGCTCTGTTAGATCGGCTTCCATTAGAGTACTTAGCTTCTCTGGTACTGAAGAAATATCTCTCCTGTTCCATATGACCTGTACAGAGTAAGCCCCCCTGATAGCTCTCTGTTAGAGCAAGAGAGATAGAGAGAGAGAGAGTGAAATTAAACAGAGAGAAACAAAGAGAAGCGAATCACTAAAACCTGGCAAGTCCCAAGGGTCTGATTTGCAGACATGAACCTCAGGAATGATTGAAGCTGGCAAAGGATAAGCCAAGACCTTGCGCTTCAAGTATTGAACCACAAGTTCTTCGTCTGTTGGATGAAATCGAAACCCAGGTGGCAATCTGAGCTCGCCATTTCTCACAAAACTCACTTTCTTCTCCTTCTCCATTAATTGCAACTATTAATTTCACAGTTCACAACCCAACGCACTCCTTCTTCGTCACTTTTATACCACAATACAGAATCATACACAAAGCAGAACCCGAGGCCAAAAGAGAAAGAAAAAGGCGATTTTATTGTAAATTTTACAGAGACTCAAAAGATAAAGCAAAAGGGTATTACGAAGGAAGGAAGGAAGAAGGAAAGAGAGAGAGAGGGCGAGTCGAGTCGAGTCGGAGAAGAGGAAGTGTGGCTTCTTTTTATAGTAATGTGGCTGACACAGAGACAGACACAGAGGAGAAGTATACGACGACATATTTGCGTAAACGACACTCAAGCTCCCATTTTCTTTGACGCAATTTTTTTTAAGACAAAAATATAAAGGGTAAATGATAATCAAGGACTCTTAAGAATATTAATTATAATTACATACATTAAATTGTTGAAATTACAATAATAAAATGTGATCCTTACAGATAAAAAATATAAATAATTAATTGAGAAATCAATAAAATAGATACACTTAAAATTAGGTTAGAAATTAACAAGCGTCATTATAAATCTTGATTTTTTTTCTTTCAATATATAAATGAACTACTTAAAAAATAAAAAAAAATACATTTAAAATTATTTATAACTTAAAAATCATAAACTAATCACTTATAATTTTTTTTATTATCAATATATAAATAAATTTCTTGAAAAATATACAAAATATATTTAAAATTATTTATAATATTAATTAAGAATTTAAAAAATTAATTATACATCATTAGTCAATCATTTATGATTTTTTGATATCATTCAAAAATTAACAAAAAATACATGAAAATCTTTATAATATTAGTTAAAAATTTATTAAAATTTGCAATTAACAAAAGCTGATTTATTATTAATAAGGATTACGATCTATTATTTAGATATCAATACTTCACAGTAGGGGTATATAATGATTATTAATATCTTTATAGGTTCATTTATTGTGATTTTCCCTAAAACTGATCTCTTTCAAAATGTGAAATAATCCATTCCATCCAAGTTCTGAATGAATTCTTATATTAGACTAACGGAACAGATTGCTCCTCCTAGTTTAGTTGCGATCGAAACGTTTTAGCCGAATCAGGCAGGGGAAAAAAATTATATTCCACAAGCAATGTCGTTTTCTACTCACATACAAGTACACAACATTTAATAATTCAGTGCAAGTCACCTTATGTGTCATCGCCTTCCCACGGAGGTCACCCAATAAATCCTTTGTTTATTCTTTTATTGAAGGTACAAAAATAGCCCTGATTGAGTGATTTCTACGGTCTCTGCAGTGTCATTTCCTGTAATTTATTGTTGGTATTAGAGCTGACAAAAGAATGAGTTATTGCCTTGTTCTTTCAATTTTATTTATAAAATATATTTTACAAATTTATTTAATCTCATTTGTAAGTTACACTATAACTTTTTATATAATATTCCTTCCAATTTTATTTATAATCATATTTTAAAAAGTTTATTAAATCTTATTTATAAATTACAGTGTAATTTTTTAAAATATTTGGTCTTTGTTATATTTATTATATAAAAATATATTTAAATTTTATCCACTTTTTACTTCATGTTTTTTTTATTAATATTGATGAAATTGGTAAAAATAACTAATAAAAAATTGGAGCAGTATGTGATCAGCACAGTGATACGTGCCGTTTAATCCATCGTCTTGTGTCGTTTTGGCTTTGACCTTTCACCCATTACGGCGACTACACATTTCGTGTGTTTATAGGCTAGTGAAGAGTTCAATTACTAAAAAGAAAATATAAAATAATAATATTTCTCGATTGCTTTTCTTCACTCAATATCTGGATCTTGCACGGATTGACCGAAACTTACATATTAATATATTTTATTATTAGTATTTTTTTATTTACGTAACGTAACACCATATGCATATCTAAAGCACAGAAAACATAACACATATATATACTATGAAGCATAACATCAAGGAATAAACTAGGTTTTCGTAGCGCCCACCTATTATTTTAGAGAAAAATGTCAACAAATGGGTCGCCTTATAAAATATTATGAATGTCATTTGTGAAGGGAGCTGCAAAGAAATCGATTGTCATTTGCGCTGCCTCAAAATTAGATAAAGAAACATTGTTATCATTTATCACTTGATTTAACATATATGTATAAGATTAAAAGGTCAGTTTCACCTTAAATTATAGTTTAGAAATATATGAGATTTTAAATTTATTTGAGTATAATAATCCCTAATGTAATGTCATCTTTATTATTAACAAAAATTAATTATGACTGTTAATTAATAAAAAAATCATTGAAAAAAATTAAAAAAATACAGAAAATGATTAAAATTATAAACAAGAACAGAAAAATTACAGAAAAAGGTCATATTTTTGTTTAAAAAAATTGAGATTCTGTTCTACAAATTTTTGAATCAATTAACAACTAAAGTTAATTTTTATTAATGATATGAGCAATATGTATTATTTAAAAATGTTGAAGGAA